>NC_088370.1:27949576-27957076 GCF_034508935.2 Berghia stephanieae | reverse complement strand
TTGATTTTATCGCCCCAAGAGGTCCATTTACTAACTGGACCCATTTTTTTTTTTGTCGACGTGGGTCACAGGGGTTTTGGTGCCGTCTCATGTTTCATGACTTGTTAAAGAAGTCCGTTCCCATTATTCCTATTTGAATTGAGTGAATGACCGAATCGGGATATAGATAGTATGCGCTTGGCTAAGAAGCTCACAACATTGCCATCCGGAAGTAAAACGGACCAACACACAAAACGCAGTGTAACCACGAACTTTTATAGTCTGGTTAATACAGTTTAGTGATCATTACTCATAAATGCGGATGGCAAAAAACAATAACAAAGACCTGATTGACGTCAACTTCGAACTATCTATATTAGACAACAAGAAATAGTTTTGAGTAAGGCACGGAACTGGAATTAATTCGACCTTTATCCGCAAAACTGTGTTACGTAGGAGAATGTCAAATACCAAAAATGGGCTTTTAAAGGGCTTTACGGAAGCCCCCCCCCACCCCCTCCCTCCGGGATTTCTGGTCAAAATTGTCATCCATTTTTTCCCCGGGCACAACAGCTTTAAAAGGCATTGCTCTATTTATGATAGATACCTTTTAAAAAAAAAATCAACATAAGACAGTTTGAGAGGTTTTTTTGTTTTTTTTTTTTAACAAGATGAGGATCATTTTAACGATCGATATTTGACAGATACGTTTTCTGACCAAAGTATTAAACTCCTGGGTTTTTTTTTTTTAGTTTTGAAGTATTAGGACTGTGCTCAAAACATGAACTCTTTTGGGCATTATCATTTCATGGAGTTGTTACATATTTTTTTTTGTCTTCTTCTGCAGCACACAAGAAAAAAAAGTAAGACAATGGGGAATGGTACTAAATAGGGAACAATGTACCTAGAATGAGATCACCTAAAAGTCTCATTCAGACTACAGCACAAGATCCCACTAAGAGGAATACAGAACGATGATGAAGAAGAAGTAGATGAAGATGATGATGATGATGATGATGATGATGATGATGATGATGATTATGATAATAATGATGATGATAAATATTACAATACTACTACTACTACTACTACTACTACTACTACTACTACTACTACTACTACTACTACTACTACTACTACTACTACTACTACTACTACTACTACTACTACTACTACTACTACTACTACTACTCCTCCTCCTCCTCCTCCTACTACTACTACTACTACTACTACTACTACTACTACTATTAATAATAATAATAACAACAACAACAACTATTAATATGACTCAACCTACCTTAACATAAGATCCATTTTCGTCATCGTAGCCGTTATTTTGAGCACCTCCCGGCACGCCTTCAACCTTTTTGGCTTCCAGGCCAAGGAAGTAAATCTCTGGAAAATCCAGGATCTCAGTTTGTTCAAAGGCCGAGAGCTTGGAGCGGTACAGTTTGAGGGCCTCTGAAACGCACAGTACCATAATAATAATATGTGAGACTCTCGAGTTATTTAAACCTGAACTATGTCAAGAATAGAAGAACACGCTGTATATCATGTCACCTGACTGTCTGCATGTTGTCTTGTATCATCGCATGGTGGGCAGGGAGGGAGGCACTTACTGTGTCTCCTGTCCTCTAGATCTGGTTTCAAAAGCTTGTTTTCTGTCTTTGTTTTGGAATGAGATTGCTTGGTTTTGTCCAGGCCCCGACCGGAGTCCTTAGGCTGGGAGGGAAACAGTCAAAATGTATAGCTCTAGTCGTAGAAGATGATGTCTTTTTCCTTATATATCATACCTCTGTTATGTACTGCTTATTTTTGGTTTTGAATATATATATTATAATGGTTTGTGAACATTTGAGTGTATTCCTCTTAGTGGGATCGTGTGCTGTAGTCTGAATAAGGGGCAGCGTGGCTCAGTGGTATGGTCTTTGCTTCTTACCCAAAAGGTACTACTGATTCCGACTACCCGCCTCGCTGGGTTGCCTTGAGCAAGTCACCTCGCCCTAGTTCACTTTGCGGCGGCTGACGCCTGGGTTATTCCAGTCTTCCCTTGGAATAGACCCTAAAGACAAATTTTCCCGTGGGGTTGAATAAAGGGAATTTTATTTATTTATTGATTTATTTTATTTATGATGAGAAATTCAGACGTTAAGAATATTTTTGAAATTGCAGCAGTATGTGTCCAATACACGACACATTCGGGGATCTCGATAGCCCAGTTGGTAGGGCACTCGGTTTACAACTAAAGGGACCAAGATCGATTCCGTGTAAAATAGAGGTTTTTTTTTTTTTTAGCCCCCCCCCCCCCCCCGCGCCCCTTGTCTACATCTGGGTTTGTTAGATCTGGCCGACGTGTACATATATGCAAGTCTGACATCCGAACCGGATTATGGGCCTAGTTTAATATTGTTGTAATGAACAATATTTTGCGTCATTTTCTGAGATTTCCATTACAACAATGAGCCCATAAATTGGGTAATCAGACCTGACAATAAATATACGTCGATCTGGGTGGAATGTGCTTTGCGATAGACCTATCAAAAGGCGAGCAAGCAATTGCTATAATCTGTCCCACGCTATAGACAACCGGCACTATGGGTCTCCTATTATTGTATGAATCTATTGCTGAAGTGGACCAGGTGGAAGACTCATCAAGACAAAGGGACGTTACTCCCAATTCATCCACGCACAGCTCGGAGATATCTGCAGTCTTGCCTCTTCTGCTTTTTTTGGCATTGGACTGTGACCCGGATGGTTCAGGGTTTAAGCCCCACTTCAAGCACTTTCATGTTTTTCCTTGGGCAAGATTATTACCCCCCCCCCCTCCCGATGTGCTCGCTTCGCTTGTACAACATGGGTGATTCCTGTTGACATCAGACATATTGTTTGATGAATTAGCTATATTATTCCTTCGTGGAATGCTTTGACGACGATATCTTATGATGTCGTGGCGGAAGGCAGAATTATTATAAGTCTCCAAGCTTAGTACGGTATCCCCAAATACAAATAAACTAAAATGTGGCCCACGGTCCCAAAAACGTTATTATATCGACATGAACTTGAAATTTAAAAAAACAAAACAACTTGAGCTTTTATATAACGCAATATCCACTAAACTTGCTCAAAGCGGTTAACAAAGACTCCCTGACCAGTATCAACACGTAACATGTAGAACGAGACATAACGCCTATTAGGTGATAATACAATTATTTTTTCCAGACAGAGACAACGCTGTTAACGGCCAGGTATTCATTTTACACATGAGTACGGTGAAAGAATGTGATTATAAAGCCTTTTCCAAGGACTCAACTATGCGCCGGGTGAGACTGGAACCCTGGACCATCCGATCCGAAAGCGAAGTCATACCACACGAGCACAAAGCCGAGCATGAACCAAGTGCTAGAAATTAAATTGATACCCGCTTGTATGAAAATTGTGGTCAATTAAAAATAAAATAAATTAATTAAATTCCGTTTATTCATCCCCAAGGGGAAATTTGACTTTAGGGTCTATTCCAAGTGAAAACTGGAATAACCAAGGCATCTGCGGCAGTGCAGTGCAGCAAAGTGAGCTAGGGCGAGGTGACTTACTCAAGGCCACACAACGATGCGGGTAGCAGGACTCGGTACCCTTTGGATATGAAGCAAAGACCTTACCGCTGAGCCACGCTGTTTGTAATGGTGGAGAATAAATACTATTTCTTGCATTGCAAAAAAATCGAAGGTCCTATCTCCCGTAATTTTATTTCTAAATTCACTTTGAGGTGTCCTCTTCATCCCATTATATTTCGGAGACAGCGATATATATATATATATATATATATATATATATATATATATATATATATATATATATATATGTAAAGACGCGAAACTTCTGAAGTATCAATAGGGTTATAGATAGAATGCGGTTGGCCAAGGAGTTCACAACATTGCCATCCGGAAGTATAACGGACCAACACACAAACTCTGTGTAACCATGAACTTTTATAGTCTGGTTAATACAGTTTAGTGAGAACAACTCACAAACGCGGATGGCAAAAACAATAACAAAGGCCTGAGTGACGTCATCTGCATACTATCTATACTAGCAGACAACGCGTATCTATATCAGGTTCTGTCAAGTCGGTAAACATCCTCTCGCTCATAATGTTTGTATAGTGTAATACAATTGAAATTTGGCTCGGGTTTCCGCAGCTTTCAATGTATAGATAGTTCGAAGATGACGTCACTCAGGTCTTTGTTTTTGATTTTTGCCATCCGCGTTTATGAGTAATGCTCACTGAAATGTATAACCTGACTATAAACGTTCATGGATACACACAGTTTTGTGTGTCGGTCCATTATACTTCCGGATGGCAATGTTATGAGCTTCTTAGCCAAGCGCATACTATCTATTTAGATGTGGTTTCTTCTCATTGAATTCTCTCAAACTATCTATGCATTTTTTTTTTTTGTAAATTTGCCCTATTGATATAGCGGAGTAAATGGTGTGCATTTTATTTAAACACATACCATCAATACACAAATGCCATGTTCGCCGACTTGACATTGAACAGCCACATACGGGAGGAGCCCTTAAGTTTCATGTCTGCATATGTTACAGTGAATGACGTAATCAGTCGGATGGTGAAAACGTTTGAACTGAGATATTACCAACTTTAATTAGAAGGTCAATTTTTATCCAAAATGAGTTCTTGTCATAAATGATTAAATCAATCCTTTTTGTTCATCTTCGGGAAATATTAAAGCTTAATTTTACTTCTAAATATTTTTTACAAGCTGATCAAGTTGAAAAAGTAGGAAATTTGAGAAAAGTTGGTGGATACTTTCCCCATACATCTGACCAAAACTTCATGAAAAATCACCCAATTTACTTCAAATTTATAAAGATTAAAATACTCAGGGGAGCATATTCTTCAGAAATTGCAAAACATTGCAAATCCAAAATTTTCACCTTCCGACTGGTTATGTCGTGCACTGACACATATAATTTTATTTAGTCTCCGATACCGTTTTGAGACGTCGGGTCAGAAAGAGGTCACCATCATCATGAATACATGACTTACCGGCAGCCGTCATGGGGATTCTGTTTCCATATTGATCCCTCTTGGTTCTCTCCGAGGTCTGGCCTCCGTAACTACTCCCGGCATGAGAGGTCCCCCCGTGCGAGTGTGTGGAATGTGGGCCGTGGTCTGGGGTGGTTAAAGAGAGAAGAAGAAAAAAAAACGTCAAACAACTTAAGTGAGTTAAAGTGAGGAAGACAAATTATGCATAGCTAGACCAGAACTGCCTACTTGACCTTTCAAAAACTCGTAGTTTCCAAGGGAAAAAAAGAAAAGAAAAAGGCGCTTTAAATAGCTTTAGAAATAAATAATTTGCCCTTAGGATGATAAAAAAAAATTATCTAAAACCCTGAGTATAGGTTCTGAGGAATTAAAATTTCTTTTTCAATAAAATTTATTGAGTCAAAGAAGCGAATGTTGTTCTGTAGATAGAGCCAAAACAAATTCGTATTTCTACGAATGTTTTGTAGTGCTAGACGGATAGACATCCAGGCAGATAAATAGTAAACAACCTTAGTGTCTGAGTTGTGACAGACTATTTTGTCAGATAGAAGTACAGACATGCAGACATCTATTCATAAATAGACAAGTAAATAAACAAACAAGTAAATAAACCAACCTGAGAGAGTGTTAGAAATTTGGTAGATTACCAGTAGTAGACAGACAGGCAGGCAGACAAGACAGGTAGAAATTTAAGTTAACAAGTAAACCAACCCGAGAGAGCGTTAGAGATTTGTTAGATTACCAGTAGTAGACAGACAGGAAGGCAGACAAGACAGGTAGAAATTTAAGTTAACAAGTAAACCAACCCGAGAGAGTGTTAGAGATTTGTTAGATTACCAGCCTGGTAGCCAGGCAGACAGATAAATACAAGACAGACAAATATTCAAACAAACAAGTAAACTAATATGAGAGAGTGTTAGAGATGTGACAGATTACTAGTCTGGTAGACAGACAGACAGATAAATTCAAGACAGGCAACCATTCAAACTAACAAGTAAACCAACCTGAGAGAGTGTTAGAGATGTGACAGATTACTAGTCTGGTAGACAGACAGATAAATTCAAGACAGGCAACCATTCAAACTAACAAGTAAACCAACCTGAGAGAGTGTTAGAGATGTGACAGATTACCAGCCTGGTAGGCAGACAGCAGGCAAAAATAATTCAAATTAACATGTAAACAAAATTGAATGTTTGAGATTTGGTAAGCTAAACATTTAGAGACAGACAAATAACATACATACAACTAAACAGACGTACAAACAAGCAAACCAACCTGAGTGTTTGAGGTGAGGCAGACTACCGCCTGGTCCATCTCCGTTGTCTGAACCATGTTTTCCTTGTCCGTGTCTGTTGTCATGGAGCTGGGGGAAGGTGGTCGGTGCTACAGCCGCCACCAACTTGTTCTGGGAATGATGATATTGATAATGATGATGATGATGATGATGATGATGATAATGATAATAATAATGATAATAATAATAATAATAATAATAATAATAATAATAATAATAATAATAATAATAATAATAATAATAATAATAATAATAATAAATGATAATACTACTACTACTAATAATAATAATAATATATAATAATAATAATAATAATAATAATAATAATAATGATAATGATAATAATAATAATAATAATAATAATAATAATAATAATAATAATAATAATAATAATAATGATAATAATAATAATAACAATAATAATAATGATAATAATAATAATAATAATATAACAACAATTACTTCTACCACAGTCACCACCATCACTACTACCACCACCACCACCACTTCCTACTACTACTACTACTACTACTACTACTACTACTACTACTACTACTACTACTACTACTACTACTACTACTACTACTACTACATTATACTCTACTACTACTACTACTACTACTACTACTACTACTACTACTACTACTACTACTACTACTACTACTACTAATACTACTACTACTACTAACTACTACTACTACTACTACTACTACTACTACTACTACAACTACTACAACTACTACTACTACTACTACTTCTACTACTACTACTACTACTTATACTACTACTACTACTACTACTACTACTACTACTACTACTACTCTACTACTACCATTGTACTACTTCTACTACTACTACTACTACTACTACTACTACTACTACTACTACTACTACTACTAATACTGCTACTACTACTACTAATACTACTACTACTACTACTACTACTACTACTACTACTACTACTACTACTACTACTACTACTACTAATACTACTACTACTATTCCTACCACTATTCATCATCATCATGTAGTTCCATATCTGAAGCAGACGTCGGAGGTCATCTTCCGCCAAGCTGATCTATCTCTTGCCAATTCTATTAAAGCAGCGCCACCTTTCTCAGCTTCATCTGTCCAAGTTCTTATCCCTCTCAAATAAGTT
>NC_088370.1:27939576-27944576 GCF_034508935.2 Berghia stephanieae | reverse complement strand
CAAACCTGGGACTTCGCGAAGTCTAATTTAAAGTCCCAGGTTTGAAATTTTTTTTTTCTGAGACGAGGGTCATTTAAATCGATCGATGTTTGAAGGCCGAGATTTCTTACCAAATTTCTAAATTTGTGTTTTTCAAGAGTACGGCAGAATACTATTAAAAACTTTAGCCAGAAAAACTCAAAATCTCTCAAACCTGGGACTTTAAGGAAGACTACGCGAAGTCCCAGGTTTGAGGAGTTTTGCAAAGATGATTGTTATTTTAATCGATCGATATTGGAAGGACGAGTTTTCTGGCCAAAATTAGAAATATGTTTTGTGTTTTTTCTCATAAGAAATCAGACGGATGTGGTATGTTTTGTGTTTTCAATCTCGCCTCTCAACCCCCTCCTCTCTTCCCCCCCCCCCCCACCTTTTATTCTTACGTTATTTCTCTCTCTATCTTCCTCCTCTCTGTCTTTCCTTTTTTCTTAGTCTCCCCATCTCTCTCTCTCCCTCTCTCTCTCTCTCTCCCTCCCCATCTCTCTCTCCCTCTCTCTCTATCCCTCTCTCTCATCTCCTCTCCTCTCTCTCTCTCCTCTCTCTCTCTCTCTCTCTCTCTCTCTTCCATATCCCCTCTCTTTCTTTCCCGGTCTCCCAAAATGTATCTCTATCTCGTTCCAATTCTCTCCAATTTCAACGTCATTATTTGTTTTTTTGCACCTCTCTCTCTCTCTCTCTCTCTCTCTCTCTCTCTCTCTCTCTCTCTCTCACTCTTGCTACCTATCTCTATCTTTCATTATGCTTCTCTCCCCCTCTCCCCCCCCCCCCTCTCTCTCTCTCTCTCTCTCTCTCTCTCTCTCTCTCTCTCTCTCTCTCCCTCTAAACCCTCTCCCCCAGTTTAAAAGAAACACGACTGCAGTCCAAGAACAAAACATGTGATACATTAAATTCAAATCTTTTAAATGAGGCAATTATCCTGTTTCTATTTCCCCTTTGAGCCAACACGAAACACGATATTCAAACAAATGAATCGTGCATTTATAGAAGCCCATTCGCCGTACAATAGAAATTAAATCAAGTGATTTAAATCTATTAACTGAACACATTTGACGCTCTCTTCAACAAACACACAAACAATCAAATGTGTGTGTGTGTGTGTGTGTGTGTGTGTGTGTAAAACACTATGCACGAGAAAAACAAAACACATCAAAATAAACAAAATAAACATCAACGCAAAACTAAAAAAATAGATATTGAAAAACGACACCACCCCCCCCCCCCCCCAAGAAAAACAAAACAAAAAAAAACCCCCAAAAAAACAAAAACAAAACAAACAAATAAAAAAAGGCAAAATAAAACAAAAACAGCGACAAACAAACAAACAAACAAACAAACAGAAAGAAAAATAATAACAAAACAATACAAAAACAACATAGACGCACGCACGCAAAAAAATAATACATAAATAACAATAAATCAAACAATAGCCAACAAAAACAGAAGAAATATACAATAGGGTTAAGACTCGATTTCTCTTAGATAATATTATTATGTCTGCCAGCCAAGATAATCAGCCCTCCAGAACATGTGTATCGTTCTCAACATTTTGAAACAAATCGTCATAAAATTTCATGTCGGTCGTTGGACGCACGGGATTTCAGATCAATTCTACACAGGGTAATCGTTGCTGGGGAAACCTTTGAAAAAGATAGATCGATGTTGACGTCACTCAGGTCTTTGTTATTGTTTTTTGCCATCCGCGTTTGTGAGTAATTCTCACTGAACTGTATTATCCGGACTATCAAAGTTCATGGTTACATTGCGTTTTATGTGTTGGTCCGTTTTACTTCCGGATGGCAATGTTGTGAACGTATTAGCCAAGCGCATACTATCTATACCTATAGATAGTATGCAGATGACGTCACTCAGGCCTTTGTTATTGTTTTTGCCATCCGCGTTTGTGAGTTGTTCTCACTAAACTGTATTAACCAGACTATAAAAGTTCATGGTTACACAGAGTTTGTGTGTAGGTCCGTTTTACTTCCGGATGGCAATGTTGTGAACTCCTTGGCCAAGCGCATTCTATCTATAGGTTGGGTGTGAAGTTTTGGGGAAAATCCAGAAAATGGCCGGTAAGGAGAGTGAGTTAAATGATCAAATGTCACATACGATAATACTACTATCTACGTGAAACCAATGACGAAACGCATGACAATTGACAATTATTCAATGTGTCTATCATTGTAATTCGAGTTAATCTACACGGAGTTGTAAATGTTGCTGCTCTTTCAATGACAATCAAATTGAGTAGATAATGGGGTAAACATTTAAAATAAATAAAAAAATCGATGAGAATTATTATTCATTCTATCGGCATGGGGGTAATCATTGATCTATTCGTTCTTTTCAAAGCAAAGCAAATGGTTCTATTTTAAACCTTATGTAAAAAAAAAAAAAAAGAAACAAAAGAAGGCAGAATTCTTTTCTAACCCTGAGGTAGAATGATATATTATAAGGTTGCTTGATTTTGTCTGGTTACATTGAGTTGCCAGACTGTTTAATTGTCCACAGTAGATTTTTAGTTACAAAAGTAAAAAAACAAAACAAAACAAAACAAAACAAAAAACACAAACAAACAATCAAAAACATTTTTTAAAAAAACAACAACAAAAACTAATTAAAAGTAAACAAACAAACAACCCTCTACCCCCCCCCCCCCAACAAAAAACAGATTAGTAACGAGTGTATTCTATATTTTGTTCAGAAAAATGAACTATGTCATATTTTTATAGCAATGACCATAAGAAAATGAAAGCAGAATAAAAAAAAAAACTGCTGGTTGCATCGTAACGAATGTGACGATTTTTCTATGGGTGGTAAGGAGAGGGTTAATCGATCAATGCACCATAAACTCGAATGCTGCTGGTACAGGGTTAAAATATCATTTTACTAACAACCAATGCATCATAAACTCGAATGCTGCTGGTACAGGGTTAAGATATTTATTTTACTAACAATCAATGCACCATAAACTCGAATGCTGCCGGTACAGGGTTAAAATATTTATTTTACTAACAACCAATGCACCATAAACTCGAATGCTGCTGGTACAGGGTTAAAATATTTATTTTACTAACAATCAATGCACCATAAACTCGAATGCTGCTGGTACAGGGTTAAAATATTTATTTTACTAACAATCAATGCACCAAAAACTCGAATGCTGCTGGTACAGGGTTAAAATATTTATTTAAATAACGACACGGCTATGGATTTTTTTTTTCAAATATTGTTTTCATTGTTTGTATACACAGGACTTCTGTGTTCTTTTGTTCGCCTCATATAAAACATGGTAGATAATATTATACAAGACAACTAACTACTTTGCGCTTCGATGGATATTTAGATAGATCGGAATGGGAGACAAAACGTTCTCTTGAGAAAATAGGATTTAAGGAGTTATGGTTCTATTCCCCCGCCCTCCACCGACTATTCCTGATTTAATGTGGTACGAATGTGTAAAGTTAAGTCAAAGGTATTCGTATCTAACTATAGTTTAATGAGATCTTACGAGTCAAATCATTTTCGTCTCATTGTTCAAATAGTAAATAGTAAAAAAAGACAATAAACCAATAAAAATCAAAACAAACAAACAAAGAATAAAAAACAACAAAAATACAACAACAAAAAACAAACAAACAAACAAACAAGATAACAAAAAAAAACAAACAAAAAAACAAAAACAAAACAACAACAACAAAAATATTTAATATATATATATATATATATATTATATATATATATATAAATATAATATATATATAAATTATATATATATAATTGTGATCAAACTATTAACAGTAGATTTTTGACCAATCAAAACATGAATTTGTGACACACCTTCACACGTGCTCAGACAAACAAAGTTGGTTGTTTACAAACATTAAAGTGAACGAATTCGGCATTTATCTGATCATTGTTATTGTTTTCATTCCAACAAATGGGCGACTAGTTATCACACGATTTTCTCGATCATATTATTAACGTTTAACTTTACACATAGATTTCTGTGTTGGTTCTATAGATAGTATGCAGATGACGTCACTCAGGCTTTTGTTATTGTTTTTGCCATCCGCGTTTGTGAGTTGTTCTCACTAAACTGTATTAACCAGACTATAAAAGTTCATGGTTACACAGAGTTTGTGTGTTGGTCCGTCATACTTCCGGATGGCAATGTTGTGAACTCCTTGGCCAAGCGCATTCTATCTATAGATAGTGTGTGCATGGCTAAGAGGCTCACATTGCCTTCCGGAAGTATAACGGACCAACACACAAAACTATGTGTAACCTTAAACGTTTATAATCAGGTTTAATAGATAGTATGCGCTTGGCTAAGAAGCTCATAACATTGCCACCCGGAAGTATAACGGACCAACACACAAAACTGTGTGTATCCATGAACGTTTATAGTCGGGTTAATACAGTTTAGTGAACATTACTCATAAACGTGGATGGCAAAAAACAATAACAAAGACCTGAGTGACGTCATCTTCGAACTATCTATACATTTTAGTGAGAATTACTCATAAACACGGATGGCAAAAAACAATAACAATGACCCGAGTGGCGTCAACTTCGTTCTATCCATAGATCAAGCGGTAGAACAGTGGGTATTTTACTCAGGCACATGCCATTGGTGGTAAAATCTGTGTAGTTCGCAATGTTACGCAATCACTACCATTGTTTACATTATGACGACTGTCCGACAGGTGTGGTTATCTAAGTGTCTCGCGTGACCACACTATTCTGGATATGTTTTTGTCAGAAATTGGATTCAGTAGTCTGATGTCACGCCGCCCGGCAACGGCGGCCATCTTGGTTCTAAACAAAGAAAATCATTACTTTTTATTCTTCATGCTGGTTAGAACTTTTCATATTCCTTGTGATCAGAATGTGTAAAAGTCAAAACATGATCAAATTTATTATTTTGTTCCTCTGAATACGCTTTTATGCTCGCCGGG
>NC_088370.1:27912076-27934576 GCF_034508935.2 Berghia stephanieae | reverse complement strand
TAAAGAAACCAATAATAGTATAGCAGAATTAAACAGAAGACGGCAAACATTCATGAATTCCACTCAATTTCATCTTATTCGTTTCCAAAAGGGTTTTAAGACATATCATGACTGTCAAATCGTAGAACATGATACTGCTATTAAAGCACATAAGAAAATCAAACACAGAATAAAAGATAACGTTTGTACAGTAATAAAACTCTTACGCACAAGCTTCCTAATAATAAACTCTTGACTTATAGAAAAAGAACTGAACAAGTGTGTATGAAAGGTGCTAGACAAAGCAAGAAAGAAAAATAGAAGAAAAAAAAACATCCCAAAAAAATCAGTCGACCTCGACTGGGGATCGAACAACAAACCTTCTGGTTACCGGTAACCAGAAGGTCTAAGGTTCGGTTCCCAGTCGAGGTCGACTGATTTTTGGGGATGTTTTTTTTTTTTTTCTTGTATTTTTTCTCTTGGTTTGTCTGGTACCTTTCATACACTCTTGTTCAGTTCTTTATCTTACACCGGTGCCAGCTCCTTAATCTCCTTTCTTGAAAATAAAGCAAAATCACACCACTATTTATTTATCGCTATCCAATTAATGTTTAGGTCCAGAGACAGCGCTCTCTGACTCTTGTTAACTAACTGGCCGGTCATGTATTCCACAGTGCGAGAACAAGGCTAAACCAGAGGTTCCACAGTTTACGCCCAAGTGCGAGAACAATGCAATTCCAGAGGTTCAAAAAAAATCAAGCACTACGTTATAAATCCATAAAACAACAATGAACGAATTAATTGCTAACACCCTGACGCCGCGCTGTGACGGTATCTATATGGAGGGGAGAGGTGGTTCTATGTGATTATACGTACTTTACGTGCGTGTGCCCGCTATCTTTGCGTGTTGTCGTCAACCATGATGCCGGTGGCGGGGAATAGCCAGTCAACAAGAGTTCCAGACAACAGAGACATGATACCCCCCCCCCCACACATACATACACCTATTCCACCACCCCTCCCCCCACCCCCTTCCACCACCACCACCACCAATATAGTTCCCTTCCCTACTTCTCCCACTTCATAAATATTTCATATTAATATTATAATTTCTTCTCTCAAAGAATTTTCTTCTTGGTATACAGATCATCACTAATACTAAGAACGGATTCTCTGAATCTAACGCGATATTGGTATTTGTAAATCATACGTTTTGGTTATAAACCTTGTTAAAGGGGGTTTCAAAACGAATTCCTGTACGTCATCATCATCATCATCATCATCATCATCATCATCATCCTCATCATCATCATCATCATCATCATCATCATCATCATCATCATCATCATCATCGTCATCAACAACAATAACAACAAAAACAACAACAGTAGCAAACACGACTACAGCTCAACCAACAATATCAGTGATGTCAATGCCAACAATAATAACAATTATGCCAATGGCAATACGCTTCAATAATCGTAACGTCACTTCCTTCGTAATGACGCATGGTAACTTAGTTACTGGCGCTAAACTATCGGAACAATGGCGGACGCCCTTATGAAATATTTCTCCGACGAGCATAAAAGCGTATCCAGAGGAGAGAAAAAAGCATTATAAATCTGATCATGTTTTGACTTTTACACATTCTGATCACAAGACATATGAAAAATTCTAGCCAGCATGATGAATAAAAAGTACCGATTTTCTTTGTTTAGAAACACGAAGGCCGCCGTTGCAGGGTGACGTGACATCAGACTATTGAATCCAATTGGTAAATGACTATCCATGGGCTCTTATAAGATACGTGATATTATGTATTACATTATGTGCGCTATGTGGTCTAGTGGTATGACACTTGCTTTCGGATCGGAAGGTCCTGGGTTCGAGCCTCGCGCTCGGCGCATAGTTGAGTCCTTGGAAAAGGCTCTTTACTCACATTCTCTCAGCGTACTCAGGTGTAAAATGAGTACCTGGCCGTTAACAGCGTTGTCTTTGTCCGAAAAATTGTAATGTCGCCTATATACGAGGCGTTATGTCCAGTCCTACATGTAAAATGTTGCTGTTGACCAGGGACCCCTTGTAAAGCGCTTTGAGCACGTTTAGAGGATATTGCGCTATATAAAAGCTCAATTTTTAAAAAAATGTAAACAAGTTCAAGTAAGCATTTACAAAACAAGCCAATAGTTTTAAAATCAAAGGTACGTAGTCCAGGAACACCATAGAACTTTGTAGGTTACAAATATTAGCATGACAAACTGATCCGGTCCCTTTGCGCGCAAGTGAAGCGAGTGCTCTATCAACTGAGCTATAGGAAGTCCCAATCAATACTGATAGTAAAAGTTTTCTGGCTAACACATAATAAGGCGTCATATTCATTCATACATGACAGAATAGGATTAAATGTCTTTCCCAAGGAAGAAAAGAAGAATTACTTTTTTTATATTATAAAAGCAAAATGCGATACTGATAATGTTGCACTCTGACAAAATAAAAACGTTTTAAAATTTTGACCAGAAAACTCTTCCTTCAAACATCAATTCGATAAAAACAAGCCTCATTTTGTAAAAAAAAACAAAAAAACAAAAACAAAAACAAAAACAAAACAACAACAACAACAACAAAAAAAACAACTAAAAAATAAAATTAAAAACCCCAAACAAACAAACAAACAAACAAAACAAAAAACCTTCAAAAATCTCAAACCTGGCACTTCCTAGAATACTTTTTTAAAAAGTCCCAGGTTTGGGAGTTTTTTATAAGATGACGCCAATTTCATCGATCGATATTAGAATTTGAAGGACGGGTTTTCTGGCCAAAATTCTAAAAATGTGTTGTTTATTTATTTTTTCTTCAAATTACGGCAGGATATAATTTGGGGGCCAATCTCTATAACATAGCACACTTGAAAATCGATCGATATTTTAAGGATGAGTTTTCTGGCCAAAGTTTAAAATACGTGTTGTTTTATAAGTTTATTTCAGAACAAGGCAGTATAATACCCCCCCCCCCCCCCAAATAAAAAACATAAAATCATAATTTTTTTTCCGACAGAGACAATGCTGTTAACGGTCAGGTACTCATTTTACATTACACCTGAATACGGTGAGATAATTTGTGTAAAGAGCCTATTTTCCAAGGACTCAACTAGGCGCCAAGCCGAGCGAGACTCGAACCCAGGACCTTCCAATCTGAAAGCGAGTGTCACGACTAGATAGACTACGTAGCCGAACAATAAGAGTATTTGTTGTTCCTATTGCGTGCCCAATTCGCTGTGACTGTGATCGATAAAATCAAGACACCCATAATTCAATTATTGATATTCGCTACAATGACCCGATTAAATTACGGCCGTCTGCCCCCCCCCCCCTAACCCCCATCCCCGGCCTTCTCCCGTCTTCTGTTATCCTTTTAAAACTATTTGTTGTTGTTATTGATGTTGTGTCTTTGAAGGAATTGCATAGTTTTATAACATGATATTTTTGTAATTCCTTCTTCCTCTGCCCCAACCCCCGACCAGGCTCTCTCCCGTCTTCTGTTATCCTTTCTTAAAAAAAAATATAGCATTGTGGAGAATATTGTGCTTATTTGAGTCAATAAAAAAATTGATACGGCGCACAACTCTACTGAAAGATTTGAAAATTAGAAATGTATGTTTTACAGATAGATAAACAGATAACTTGATTTCCTTTTATAATTTAAAGTCAGTTTGAAAGTTCGTTGAGTCAAACAGATAATATCATAAAATATGTACCGACGACACTTGGCTCCCAAAATCAACTAATTTTGACACAGTAAAAAGTTGTCAATTTGCGTCATCTATTTATGACATCAAGTATTATTATTACTTCCGTTGTGTTGTTGATTTAGCGGTGATCAGTTTTGTTATGATATTGTTTGTGTGTGTGTGTGTGTATGTTTGTGTGTGTGTGTGTGTTGTGTGTGGTGTATACATGTGTGTGTGTATGTGTGTGTGTTGGCATTTTTCAGCAAATCGTGGCATTCATTGTGATATTATTCACTTGATCACATGAAGGTATTTCAGTCGCCATTTTGATTCTTTTTTTTTACTATAAGGGTTAGCTCGAGAGGTTAGTCATAAGTGTTATTAAAGGTGCTAGGGTGTTTGTTTTTCCATAAGTTAAGTAAAGGGGAGACATTCCGAAAGCTCCTACATCCCCAGTATTCTTTAAATTTGTATTTTCACCGTTGATATTTTGTCAGGCATTTATTTATTCAGTTTGTCATATAGAAGTATTTTAAAAACTCTAGAACAAACCTTGATAGATTTGTGAAAGTTTAAAATTTCCTAATTTGACCATTGTTTTGATTTTTGGCCGCCATTGTGATTTGTTAAGTATTGAAAGGTAGTGCAAAGCAGTCCGAGAGCTGTTTTTTCTATTAGGGTTAGCTCGAGAGGTTAGTCATAAGTGCTATTAAAGGTGCTAGGGTATTTGTTTTTCCATAAGTTAAGTAAAGGGGAGACATTCCGAAAGCTCCTACATCCCCAGTATTCTTTAAATTTGTATTTTCACCTTTGATCGTTTGTCAGCACGGTGGTAGAACAGCACATTCAACGTTCAAAATTCCAATTCCAATAACGGATAACAGCACCTGTAGCATCAGTCGCCAATCAGACACAGCTAAGTTACTGAAGAGTAGTTCTCTCATAATTTGGGATGAAGCACCTATGATGGACAGGCGTGTGTTTGAATGTGTGAGCAGGACATTTTGTGACATAACAGGCAGTTCAAAACCTTTTGGGGGCAAAGTGGTTGTACTTGGATGGGATTTTCGGCAAATTCTACCTGTTGTTAACAAAGGAAGTGAAGCCGATATATTAAGTGTCACACTTAACACGTCAATTATTTGGAATTTTGTCACCATTTTTCACATGAACAAGAACATGAGGGTTACTGATGACAATAACTGTTTTGCAAATTGGCTTCTCCGCATCGGAAATGGTACAGAGCCGGTTTTCAGCGAAATAGGAAAGTATTCTGTTAAATTACCTACAGCGCTATGCCTTCCTGAAAATGACCCAGAATGCTTGATAAATGCTGTATACAATGATTTGAATCTGAACTTTGCGGATGAATGTTATCTAACAGAGAGAGCAATTTTGACTACAACCCATGAAAATGTTAACAAAATAAATGCAGCCGTTCTGTTCAGGTTGACCTCATCAACTGAACAAATTTACCGCAGTGCTGATTTCATTCAAAGTGACTCTGACATCAACTTATACCCGATTGAATTCTTGAACGAACTTACACCTCCCGGACTTCCTCCACATGCATTACATTTGAAAGCCAACACGTCAGTCATGCTGCTTAGAAATATAAATCCTAAATCAGGCCTCCTAAATGGCACCCGTTTGTTAATAATTAAATTAGGTTCAAAAGTATTAGAAGCCAAGATAATTACCGGTAGTAGAGCTGGCGACATAGTGTTTATCCCTAGAATCAATCTGACGACAACAACTGATTCAGGCTTACCATTTATTATAAATAGAAGACAGTTTCCGGCAAAATTGTCATATGCAATGACAATTAACAAGTCTCAGGGGCAGACATTAAGCAAGGTGGGGATTTTCTTACCACAACCGGTATTCACACACGGACAACTGTATGTTGCTGTGTCACGGGTCAGAGGCTATAGTGGCTTACACTTCATGTTGGGCCACACAGAAAAATCAACCGATGATATACCAAATTACACAGACAACGTTGTTTACCAATCTGTCCTCATTAAATGATGGTGAGTACAGTATCGAATGAAAATAGTTCTTTCCCCGCGAAATTGCGGGCTTTTTACTAGTCCTTTTAAAAGTATTTGTTTTTGTTATTCATTGATGTTGTTGTCTTTGAAGGAATTACAATAGTTTTATAACATGATATTTTTGTAATTCCTTCTTCTTCTTTTTTTCTGACACCCCTAAAAAATTATTCTCCGTCTCTCTTGCAAGATTAACATCATTCAGGAATGAGATTCAAAAAAAAAAAAAATGAGAAGAATCAGCAACAACAATAACAATAATAATAACAACAACAAAAAAACAACCCAATAATAATAATAATAATAACAACAACAACAACAAAAAGAATGTAAAAAACAATAACAATATCATCATCATCATCATCATCATCATCATCATCATCATCATCATCATCATCATCATCATCATCATCATCAATAACAACAACAACAAGAAGAACAATATAAAAACAATAGCAATATCATCATCATCATCATCATCATCATCATCATCATCATCATCATCATCATCATCATCATCATCATCATCACCATTATCATCGTCGTCGTCATCATCATCATCATCAAATCTACAAAAACAACAAGAACAACAACAACCCCTCATCTTGGCAAAACTCTCAAACCTGGGACTCTAAAGAAGACGTTGCGAAGTCCCAGGCTTGAGAGTTTTTGCCAAGATGAGGGTCATTTAAATCGATCTATATTTGAAGGACACGTTTCCTGGCCAAATTTTTTAATACGTATTTTTACAGAGTACGTTAGTTAAGTGCTTAACTTGATTTGGCCTTTGCCTAGAAATTATTGTTGAACGTCCGGGCGAGCGGACAGTCAATAAATATTCGAACACTGTTTCGCGTTTGTGTTTTTGGCGATTGCAAACGCCAATGAATTCTCCAAATTGGACGTCATCGAGCAAAGATCTTGGTACACTTGTTCTATTTTTAATATTTTAAAAAACAATCCAAACCAGAAAATATAATTCCAGACGTTTTCTTTGGGGCGGTGTGGGGGGGGGGGGGGGGGTGGATAAGGATAGACTTTTGATTATAAATTACAATAATGAGCCTATAAAGAATTGGGTTTTCAGACCTCCAAACACGTCGGTACTATTCAAAGTGTTTGGTTACCAAAATCATTCGAATAAAAATAATTCGAGATTCGCAAAGATTGGCGTTCGAACGTGCTTGTCGGGGGGGGGGGGGGGGGGGGGGGGTAGGTTGAACACGAACTACAAACTCCAGGCGAATATCTAACACTGGTGTTTACGGTGAATGCTTTACTTTCATTTTTTAAATTTCTCCATCTCTCTCTCTCTCTCTCTCTCTCTCTCTCTCTCTCTCTCTCTCTCTCTCCGTCTCTCTCTAATTGGGAACTGCTTTTCGTAAATGTTGTCAAAATGTTGCGTGACATCATGTAAACGTTCATTTGGAATTATGTACGCAGTGTGTCGTGTGTCCTTGAAATTTAACTGCCAGACATGATGCACTTTGGAAAAATACAACAACAACAACAAAAAAAAAAAAAAGAAACCGAAAATAAAAAGCAAAAACAAAACAAAACAACACAAAACAAAACAAATAGATAAATAGCTAACAAACAAACAAACAAACAAACAAAAATCAAACAACCCCCGCCCCCTCAACAAAAGACAAAACAAACAAACAATCAAATTAAACAAGCACCCCCCCCCCCCCAATAAACCGAACAAAAATATTTATTTTTCTTTAATATCAATCAGAAACCTTTTTGGTCAAATTTCTACTCTTTTTTGTTGTTCAAATATCGATCGATTCTATCGCAACTCTTCCCAAACTTATAGATAGAACGAAGTTGACGTCACTCAGACTTTGTTATTGTTTTTTTGCCATCCATGTCTATGAGTAATTCTCACTCAACTGTATCGATAGTATGCTCTTGGCTAAGAAGATCACAACATTGCAGTCCGGAAGCATAACGGACCAAGACAAAAAACTATGTGTAACCTTTATCGATTATAGTCTGGTAAATTCCGTTTAGTGAGAATTACTCATAAACGCGGATGGCAAAAAACAATAACAAAGACCCGAGTGACTTCAAATTCATTCTATCTATTAACCAGACTATAGACGTTCAAGGTTTCACATATTTTTGTATGTTGGTCTGTTTTCCTTCCAAATGGCAATGTTGTGAGTTTCTCAGCCAAGCGCACACTATAGATAGAACGATGTTGACATCACTCATTTAAAAAATGTTTTTTTTTTTGCCATCCACGTTTATGGATAATTCTTACTAAATTGTATTAACCAGACTATAAACGTTCAAGGTTACACATAGTTTTGTGTGTTGGTCCGTTTTATTTCCGGATGGCAATGTTGTGAGTTTTAGCCAAACACATAGCATCTATAGAAAGTTTCAATCTGAACAATTCTGCGATGAGAGTGGATGAAACAAAAGTCAAGTCTTGAAATCATGAGATTAATTTCTAACTCAAAATTCCCAAAGGATGAAACTCAACAACTGTATTTTTGTGCTTTTGTACGTGTGAAGATAATAATATGTGTGAAAGAGAGGAAGGAGCAAAGAGAGAGAGAGAGAGAGAGAGAGAGAGAGAGAGAGAGAGAGAGAGAGAGAGAGGAAGAAAGAAACATAAATAGATATAGACAGACAGAGAGATAGAGAGAGAGCGAGAGATAGAAAAAGAGAGAGAGAAAGAGAGAGAAAGAGATAGATAGATAGATAGATAGATAGATAGATAGATAGAGAGAGAGAGAGAGAGAGAGAGAGAGAGAGAGAGAGAGAGAGAGAGAGAATGCTTGCCCAGATGACACTTGGGTGCAGTATCGTCCCTCATAGACAGACACAGAGAGAGAGAGAGAGAGAGAGAGAGAGAGAGAGAGAGAGAGAGAGAGAGAGAGAGAGAGAATGCTTTCCAGATGACACTTGGGTGCAGTATCGTTCCCCCAACAGATTCTCACTTATGGAATCGTAAGTACTCGCAGGGATTGAATAATTCAAGAAAATCCGACACCGCCCAGTCGATGTTTAGTGCAGTGACGCATGTTTTTCAAGGCGGGGCACGAGAGGCACAGATGAAGTCTCCAACTGGGACCCGACCCTACCCGATACCCGACCCTGCCTGGGCCAAATTGTGCAGGCTCTTACGGGGTGACCTGGGGCAAGATATCATTAGTGCTGCGCATTACTGTCTGAATAATTCATGTCGATTTCTATGTTTGGAATAAAATGAGAAAGGAAACAACAATATAGAGCAGTAAAGTTAGGTGCCCCAAACGTAAACAATAACAAGTTGCTTGTGATTTCCGTTAGGGACCGGAATAATTTACGCGCAATATAGGTCTCCCAATTTTGTAGTTTGAGTTGTAGGCAATACACTTTCAGTATTGAAAATATGTTTACATAAAATCTAACAGTTGCAGAAATAATAATATAAGGCTAAATTATTATGAAAATCAGGCTCCGAATAATTCTCGTTTTGTTCACACCAGCGCAATAATTTGCTCTGGTCTAAAAATAGATAGACTGTAACTTTTGATAAATTTTAGAAAATTTTACCTTTTGTTCCATAAAATATCCATATCTAGACATTATTTGATGCATGATCGAGTATTTATGAATATGTGTTTCTTTTGCCACCTAACAGCCAAATTTTAAAGGTTATTTTTTTCTATTATTTACATTGGAACTTGAGCTGTCAAGACAGGAACATGTGGTTTGCCACGTGCTTCTCGACCTTTGTGTACGTTTGGGGCACCTAACTTTACTGCTCTATATTTTGATGTCAAGGCCAAGTAGAGAGTTATTCCGACCAATCGTCTTTGAAGCTGTTTCGTTGTTGGATGGATTCGACTAATTAAATTTAACTTTTAAGCTTCCTTATTTAGAGCCATAAGGCCCATGGGACGGAGTCTATCCCGGTTTTAAAGCGTGAACGGGGGGGGGGGGGTTCATAAAGAACATTCTTGACTTTATAAGAGTCAATTTCGGTCCCTTTGATTGTGAAGCGAGTGCTCTACCTCACGGATCTATCAGGACCCCAAACTTTTTAAAAAATTGAGCTTTTATACAGCGCAATATCCACTAAAAGTGCTAAAAAGCGCGTTAAAATGGGTCCCTGGCCAACAGCAACACTTAACATTTAGGACGGGACATGACGACTGTTAGGTGATATTACAATTTTTTTTTTAGACAGAGACGACGCTGGGAACGGCCAGGTACTCATTTTACACCTGAGTACGGTGAGAGAAAAGTAAGGAAAGAGCCGTTTCCAAGGACTCAACTATGCGCCTAGCGAGGTTCGAACCCAGGACCTTCCGATCCGAAAGCGAGTGTCATACGACAAGACCACATATTATGACTCTGATTATACTCGTACATCCTGCTTCAAAACACCAGTTATGCCACCTTATTAATAAATAAACGTGTAACCTATTCATTCATTATGTCTGGTTCTACGTGTTGTGTTACGTGTTGCTGTTGGTCATGAACATGGACCCTTTGTAAAGCGCTTTGAGCACATTTAGTGGATATTGCGTTATATAAATGCTCACGTTTTTTATTTTATTTAATATTTTGTCTGGAGGACTGGTTAGACAATTCCAATGAGTTTTGAACCGGAAGAGAGGAATGTGTAACGTCATGCCTTCTGCTTCCTATCAAGCTACAAGGCTTTAAGGCTTCTACTGGACTTAAACTCGGGTCCTTACGAATCATTTCATTTCTATCTGTTGAACTTTATATAGTTGAGCTTTTATATAGCGCAATATCCACTAAACGTGCCCAAAGCGCTCTACAAGGGGTCCCTGGCCAACAGCAACGGGTATAGTAACATGTAGAACTAGACATGACGCCTGCTAGGCGATATTATATTTTTTTTTCGACAGAGACAACGCTGTTAACGGCCATTTTACACATGAGTACGGTGAGAGAATTTGAGAGTAAAGAACCTTTTCCAAGGACTCAACTATGCGCTGAACTCAGGACCTTCCGATCCGAAAGCGAGTGTCATACCAATAGACCACATATTATCTGTGAGCCCTCTCTGGACTCGACCATGCGAGGCGTGCGTTCAGAGATCAATCAATAAGGCTTCGGACGAGATAACACAGGATGGGTAGGATGGGATGGATGGGGTATTGGTGTGAATTATAGATGATGTTGAAGGTAGGCCATGGATAGGTGTGTGTTGGTTGGATGGGTGGGTGGGTGGGTGAAAAGGGAGAGAAGGGATGGGGTGGTGGTGCGGTGGGGGGGGGGGGGGGTTGAGTTGGTGAGATTGAAGATTGACCCAGTGACAGATGGTATTCAAGACAGATTCGATTTCAAGTAGATCTTCAGTGCCATTAGGCTAGGCCAAAGTGAGTTTATCCAAGTTTCTATAACGTGAAATGGCGGCATTGGCAATTGCTTTCTACTCTTTGGATAGGACGCTAGTCTATCGCAAAGTAACTTTCTGTCGGTTTTAAAAGACCCCAGATACCCAGTCAAGTCTGTATCGACGGTGAGGAGGGAGGTGGGGGGGGGGGAGGGAGGCGTTTGAACATAATCTTGACCTTACTTTGCTTGTAAAGCGAGTGCTCTACCAATTGAGCTATCGGTACCCCTCAAATAAGTGATGAAGGAATAGATAAAAATGACCCACCGCCCCGATCTGTGTCTTATATCGAAATGAGCAATCAATAGCAAATCGGTTATGTGAATTCTTCAGAGATTATACAAATAAAAGTAAATCTCCATAGTTCTATAGAGGATTTCAAAATAATAATGATAATAATAATAATAATAATGATAATAATAATAACAATAATAATAATAATAATAATAATAATAATAATAATGATAATAATAATAACAATAATAATATAATAATAATAATTTAAAAATAATAATAATAATAATATATAATAATAATAATAATAATAATATAATACAATAATAATAATAATGAATATAATAATAATAATAATAATAATAATAAATAATAATAATAATAATAATAATAATAATAATAATAATAATTATAATAATAATAATAATAATAATAATAATAATAATAATATAATAATAATATAATAATAATAATAATAATAATAATAATAATAATAATAATAATAATAATAATAATAATAATAATATAATAATAATAATAATAATAATAATAATAATAATAATAATAATAATAATTTATTCATCCAAAGAAATTTTCTGTACAGAAGTAGAGACATATTTTTAATAACCAAAATAACGTAGTCTAGATCTAAATATGTTGAATTAGAGCATAAAAGTAGCACAGAATATTTCTGAAATTGAACGGTCTCATAATATCAGATTTCAAGTTACCATTACTCAATCACAAAATTCTTTGTGTTGCTCGCATTCTATTTCAACTAAATGTTCCAACCATACCCTGAACATAAAAAAGCAAATTAAAGAATGGATAAATGAATGAATGAATGAATAAACAGATAAATAGATAAATAAATAAATAAATAAATAAATAAATAAATAAATAAATAAATAAATAAATAAATAAATATAAAGGCATTCTCAAGCACCAGCAATAACCAATTAACTGTCGCACTCTGGAAAAAAAAACGTATTTAAAAATTTGGCCAGAAAACTCGTCCTTCAAACATCGATCGATTTAAATGGCACTCAACTTGGCCAAAACTTCGTGAAGTCCGAGGTTTGAGAGTTTTTGGCAAGAAGAGGGCCATTTAAATCGATCGATATTTGAAGGACAATGTTTCTAGCCAATTTTTTAAAATACGTGTTTTTCCAGAGTACGGCAGTTAACGCCGGTTAAATAATCATAGTTGACGCAGAATAATCAAATAATAACATGTGACGAATCATCTGAAAACGGTATTATAGGAAGGTTAAACTCATGTTAAAAATTGAATTTTGAGCTTAACATGTCACAGTTGCGTAAAAATCAATGTCCCATTAAGCACTTTAAAATAGGGGACAGCGTGGCTAAGCGGTACGGTCTTTGCCGGAATTTACCGAGTTCGATCAACCCGCCGCTGCCCTGTGTGGCCTTGAGCAAGTCACTTCGCCCTAGCTCAATTTGCGGGGCCTGCACTGCGGCTAACGCCTGTGTTATTCCAGTTTTCCCTTGGAAAAGACCCTAGTGAAAAATGTCCCCTATGAGGTGAATAAAGGGAATTTTATTTTATATTTTAAAAAAAACCCAGTAGTCCTTCAGGGCCATTAAAACAAGGGAGCCGAAGTTTATTCTGATTTCTATGGAAGGAACAAAATTGTTGTCACGGTGAGATGCCATCGCCGAGGCATTCCATGAAGTAATATAGACAGGCAGTACACTAAACAAATGCCTGATGTCAACAGGAATCACCCATGTTGTCACAGTAAGACTTCATCGCCTAGGTATTCCATAAAGGAATAAAGGCAGATAGTCCTCCAAACAAACGTCTGATTGTCAACAGGAATCACCCATGTTGTCACAGTGAGATGCCATCGCCGAGCCATTCCATGAAGGAATATAAACAGGCAATACACCAAACAAATGCCTGATGTCAACAGGAATCACCCATGTTGTCACAGTGAGATGCCATCGCCGAGGCATTCCATGAAGGAATATAAACAGGCAATACACCAAACAAATGCCTGATGTCAACAGGAATCACCCATGTTGTCACAGTAAGACTTCATCGCCGAGGCATTCCATGAAGGAATATAGACAGATAGTCCGTCAAACAAATGAATGATGTCAACAGGAATCACTCCTGTTGTTAGTTGGATGCCATCACGTGGGCATTCCATGAACTATAGATAGTCAATCAAACAAACGTCTGATATCAACAGGAATCATCCCTGTTGTCACAGTGAGATGCCATCGCCGAGGCATTCCATGAAGGAATATAGACAGATGGTCTTGCACTCCATGAAGGAATATAGACAGATGGTCTTGCACTCCGTGAGGAATATAGACAGATGATCAATCAAACAAACGTCTGATGTCAACAGGAATCATTCCTGTTGTAACAGTAAGACATCATCGCCTCGGTATTCCATGAAGGAATATAGACAGATGGTCTTGCACTCCATGAAGGAATATAGACAGATGGTCCATCAAACAAATGCCTGATGTCAACAGGAATCACCCCTGTTGTCACAGTGTGATGCCATCGCCTAGGCATTCCATGAAGGAATATAGACAGATAGTCCATCAAACAAACGTCTGATGTCAACAGGAATCATCCCTGTTGTCACAGTAAGACGTCATCGCCTAGGTATTCCATGAAGGAATATAGACAGATGGTCTTGCACTCCATGAAGGAATATAGACAGATGGTCCATCAAACATATGCCTGATGTCAACAGGAATAATCCCTGTTGTCACAGTGAGATGCCATCGCCTAGGCATTCCATGAAGGAATATAGACAGATAGTCCATCAAACAAACGTCTGATGTCAACAATAATCACTCATGTTGACATCAGACATTAATATCAACATGAATCACCCCTGTTGTCACAGTGAGATGCATTCCATGAAGGAATATAGACAGGTGGTCTTGCACTCCATGTAGGAATATAGAGAGATGATCCATCAAACAAACGTCTGATGTCAACAGGAATCATCCATGTTGTCACAGTGAGATGCCATCGCCGAGGCATTCCATAAAGGAATAAAGACAGATGGTCTTGCACTCTATGAAGGAATAAAGACAGATGATCCATCAAAAAACGTCTGATATCAACAGGAGTCACCCATGTTGCCACAGTAAGACTTCATCGCCTAGGCATTCCATGAAGGAATATAGATATTCCATCAAACAAACACTTGATGTCAACAGGAATCACCCACGTTGTCACAGTGAGATGCCATCGCCTAGGCATTCCATGAAGGAATATAGACAGATAGCCCATCAAACAGACGTCTGATGTCAACAGGAATCACCCCTGATGTCACAGTGAGATGCCATCGCCTTGGAATCCATCTGATGTAAACAGGAATCCCCCATGTTGTCCAAATTTTATACTTTAATTTAAGAATAAAATTTAATTCAAAGCACCTAGTCCATCCATACATAATACCGTTTTGAGACGATTTGGTCACCTATTAAAATGGATAATCGTTACATAACCAATGTCCACATACCTTCCCCTTAGATGTTCCTGGTTGATACTGATTAATATTAGAAGCCTTCTGATTGTAAGGACTCGGCTTCTGTGTTCCTCCCCCGCCTCCTCCTGCTCCACCGCCTACTCCTCCACCACCTCCAGTGGTCGAATACATTTTATGGACCATCCACTCAAATTATCCACCACCGCCGCCACCACTTAGTAGCAATAATAATGATAATAATAACAGTAATTCAAATAATCAATCACTGGTCAAGACGAAGAAGAAGAAGGGAAAAAATCCAATATCTCGCTCGCGAAACGAGACGAGACGAGACGAAAGACAATCCCTAGTCCACGAATCGCAATTAATTAATCACACAATCTTACGTTATTGAGAGGGTCCATTGTTTTTTGGAAACATCACAACAAAATAGTTATCGATACTGGTTACAGTAATAATATGAACGCCCCAGATCAAAGCGCATATGCACACAAACACACACACACAAGCATACTAAAGCACATACATCCAATCCAAGCCGATCGCGAGGCTAAGACTAATATGGAATTAGAAGATTAGGACCCTAAAACTTCGAAGCACTAATCACCAAGCTAGCATGTCCAGAATGCTTGGACAGTGAGTCTAACTATAGGGAATGAGATTAGCGGAAGAGTAGCGTCCCTTGATTGGACGTCACCCATAGTCTGTGACGACGTCACCCATAGTCTGTGACGTCATAGACTATGGGTGACGTCCAATCAAGGGAGGCTACTCTTCCGCTAATCTCATTCCCTATAATGCATGCCTAACCGCCAACTTGTATATTTTTTTTGTTTTGTTAAGGCAATGCTAAACGAAACCAGGTGACTTTTATTGAATGAATTTGATTGCTATTCAGTCCCTAAACCAATGTTCGAAGTCCAGACCGTCTCTCTGACGTTCAAATATAATATAGTATTGCAATCAAAGCCTATGCCGTATGCAGTAACTAAACTATATGAACATCAATCCATTCTCTTGGTATTTCTGATTAATAATAGAAAGTATTGGGGAAAGTGTGTGTGTGTGGGGGGGGGGGGGGGGGGGGGATCTCTTACTTTGGAAAGACAAGTATTTAAAAATTTGGCCACAAAACTTGACCTTCAAATATCGATCGATTTAAATGACCCTCGCCTTGGCAAAAACTGTCAAACCTTGGACTTAGAGGAAAACCTCGTGATGACCCAGGTTTGAGAGTTTTTTCCCCAAGATGAATGTCGATCTATGTTTGAAGGACAAGTTTTATGGCCAAAGTTTTAAATACGTGTCTTTCTTGAGTCGAGAGTATGGCAGTAAACTGGTAAACTGGTTCAATTGAGAGAGAGAGAGAGAGAGAGAGAGAGAGAGAGAGAGAGAGAGAGAGAGAGAGAGAGAGAAGGGAAGGACGGTGGCGGTGGCAATGGTAGCAGTTGTGGTCAATACCTATTAATCCGACAGATGGAAGCTTAGAGTTAACTAGGTGTAATAAATACACACACCATTCATTGTAAGCTTCCCTTCAATCACTGCACAAGGGCTTAATCAGATTGCCAGATAAAATCACTTGTTGCAGCCAATTTATAATAACAAGAGACAAGATGAACAATTATCCAAAAAAGACTACCGCAAGCTTATTCAGTATATTATCGTAAAAAATGTCATAATATTTTAGGTGATATTTTACTATTAGATCAGATGTACGTTTATGAATATTTAATGAGTTGTGAAATTTTGTAAAGTAGCAATTCCAATGGGCACCGACTTTTTGACAAACCAGTACTTGTGCTTATCACTAATATTGGAGACAAGGTGGGAAGAATATTTGCAGTTATGTCATCTAAAATGGCAACAGTTTCTGATAGGTTTTCACCATTACACAGTTACGACAATCCACCAAATAGCCAATATGGCAATCGTGAACCTTTTTGCAGGGATTGAAGTAAAACGTGAGCTTAAAACATGAGCTTTTATATAGCGCAATATCCACTTAATTATGTACTCAAAGCGATTTACAGATCAACAGCAACTCGTAACATGTAGGGTTGATTCTATCGTCCGTCTTGAACCTCTTTCTCGACTTCAGTCTACTGTAGACTACAGGGGAAAACCAGACTACCATCTGCTATGAAAATTAGCCAGTTCGTTAAAATTTTTGTCCCACTGATGTTGGACGCCAAGATTTTTGCTATTTAGGTCGATTTATAATGATCATAAATTCCTTGATATTGATCGCATTATGTTTTATTAAACTAATTTTATTCGATCCCTAAAATGTACGACGCCAATTTAAACAAAAAGCAAAAGCACAGTACCAATTATGTTTTGATGCGTTGGGATTTATCACCGATGACAAACCTAGATCTATCAAAGGAACGGAATGGAGGTCACTCAGTTCTCTTGTCTTGTTTTTGGACAGCCATTTTGGTGATTACTTCTCATTAAATTCAATCAATCAGGCTTTAATTGTTCAAGTTTACATAGAATTTTGTGTGTCGCCACGTGATATCCGGCTGGAGGATGTTGTGAGTATTTTACTAATACGCATAGCATCAATACGTATCCAAGAACTCTACTCACTCTGTCCACTCTCTTCTCCTACAATGCATTGTATAGAAGGAACGAAGTCGACTTCACTCAATTCTCTGTTAAAGGGATTAAAGTTCGTGACGTCACTTTCTCTTAACAACGCCCGCGGTTCCAACAAAAACCGCCAATATCTCCATCACCGCCCATATGAAATTCTTCTCCAACGATCATAAAAGTATAACCACAGGAGAAAATCATTGTAAATCTTGGCATGTATATACTTTTACATATATTATACATATTATATATAGATTCTGATCGCCTGATGTTGGAAAAGTTCGAGCCAGCATAAGAAATAATAAAGAGAACACCGTGAATCTAAGTCTCGCCGATTTGATTTGAAAATAATAATTATGTCTATTATTAGCACACATGTTTTTCACAAGATAGCCATGATTAAATATTACCAGAAACCAAGTGGCTTTGTAGTGTGTGGTAATGCTGTTGACTCTGTACTGAAAGGTATCGGGTTCAAATATCCCTGTGGTGACATTTTTTTTCTTTATCTCTTTATATATCATATATATATATATATATATATATATATATTATATATATATATATATTTATGTGTGTGTGTGTGTGTGTGTGTGTGTGTGTAGGGTAATTGATAGATCAATATATAGATAGGAAAATCGATAGATCGATATCCAGATAGATAAATAGATAGATAGATAGATAGATAGATAGATAGATAGATAGATAGATAGATGGATGGATGGATGTAGATGGATGGATGGATGGATGGATGGATGGATAGATAGATAGATAGATAGATAGATAGATAGATAGATAGATAGATAGATAGATAGATAGGATGGATGGATGGATGGATGGATGGATAGATAGATAGATAGATAGATAGATAGATAGATAGATAGATAGATAGATAGATAGATAGATAGATAGATAGATAGATAGATAGATAGATAGATAGAGAAGGAAATTGATAGATCGATTTACAAAGATAGACAGATAGATAGATAGATAGATAGATAGATAGATAGATAGATAGATAGCTGGATTGATTGATAGATAGATGAATAGTCAGTTAAAAAAGGAAATTCGTGGATCTATATACAAATAGATAGATAGATAGATAGATAGATAGATAGGGAAATTGATAGATCGATGGAAAGATAGATTGTATTGGATACGTAGTGTTCTAGTGAGATTAATCCGACCTGATAATCCAACTTGTCGAGGATTAGCATGGATTAGCGATTGCCTTCACTTTATGATTTAGACTTGGCTTCTATTTAAAGGTCCGTCAACATATTTGTCTCTTATTTGTGTGTTTGTCTGTCTGTGTGTGTGTGTGTGTGTGTGTGTGTGCGTGCGTGCGCTTGTATGTATGTAAGTATGAGATATATATTCAACGTATAATGAGGGACAGAGCGTGAAAAAATGTAAAGGGAGAATATGAGGGAAATAATGTAAGATAAAATAAGTCAGAGAGAGAGAGAGAGAGAGAGAGAGAGAGAGAGAGAGAGAGAGAGAGAGACAGAGAAAGAGAGGGAGAGAGAGATACTTAGTTAGATAGATAGATAGATAGATAGATAGATAGATAGATAGATAGATAGATAGATAGATAGATAGATAGATAGATAGATAGATGGATGAATAAATAGAGAATGAGAGAGACAGAGAGAGAGAGAGAGAGATGCGAGGGAGAAGAGAGAGAGGAGAGAGAGAAAGAAGAGAGAGAAAGAGAGGTGACGGAGAGGAGATAAAGAAAGAAAGAGAGGGGTAAAAGAGAGAGAAGGGGGTGGGGGAAGATGGGGGTGAGGGAGAGAGCAAGAAAAAAAAGTGCAGTTTTCTAAATCAGTGCAATTCATGAAAAGCCAAAGTAACAAAAGATACTGTTAGAACTCTTCAAGTTGTCAACAAGAACAGAGACAGAGGGAGGGAGAGAGAAAAGGGAGTGACACACACACACACACACACACACATACACACACAGAGAGAGAGAGAGAGATAGATAGATAGATAGATAGAGAGAGAGAGAGAGAGAGAGAGAAAGGGGGGGGGGAGGAGGTGTTTGAACATTTGGCCAGAAAACTCGTCTTTTAAATTTTTGATCGATTTAAATGACGCTCATCTTGGCAAAAACTCTCGAAGCTGCGATTATTATTATTATTATTATTATTATTATTATTATTATTATTATTATTATTATTATTATTATTATTATTATTATTACTATACGTGGTGTTAGGGGATGATGATGATGATGATGATGATGATGATGATGATGATGATGATGATGATGATGATGATGATGATTGATGATGATGATAAATGCAGAATGAACTCAGATTATAAAGATAATCAGAATACATAGCATAACAAACTTCTTGATGAGTTAAATCCGGCATGGGTATTTGTGGTCATGGAAATCCTCGCAAACCATTGCAAAATACAATCTCCAACACACCAATGTCAATTAACCAGTAGATTTTTGACCAATCAAAACATGTAATTTCTGACACACCTTCACAAGTGGTCGGACAAGCTTGGATGGTTGTTTATAAACAATAACGTAATGAAATCGAACTTTCTCTGGTAATTGTTAATGTTTTTATAGATAGTATGCACTTGGCTAAGAAGCTCATAACATTGCCATCCGGAAGTATAACGGACCAACACACAAAACTGTGTATATCCATGAATGTTTATAGTTGGGTTAATACAGTTCAGTGAGCATTACTCATAAACGCAGATGGCTAAAAACAATAACAAAGACCTGAGTGACGTCATCTTCGAACTATCTATTAGTTAACGATAGCTACGGTCCGACCCCCTATCAACAATCTGCCGTAATTTGGAAAAAACACATATTCAAAAATTTGGCCAGAAAACTCTTCCATCAAATATCGATCGATTTAAATGACTCTCACCTTAGTAAATAATGAGCTATAGATAGCATGCAGATGACGTCACTCAGGCCTTTGTTATTGTTTTTGCCATCCGCGTTTGTGAGTTGTTCTCACTAAACTGTATAGATAGTATGCAAATGACGTCACTCAGGCCTTTGTTATTGTTTTTGTCATCCGCGTTTGTGAGTTGTTCTCACTAAACTGTATTAACCTGACTATAAAAGTTCATGGTTACACAGAGTTTGTGTGTTGGTCCGTTATACTTCCGGATGGCAATATTGTGAACTCCTTGGCCAAGCGCATTCTATCTATTAACCAGACTATAAAAGTTCATGGTTACACAGAGTTTGTGTGTTGGTCCGTTATACTTCCGGATGGCAATGTTGTGAACTCCTTGGCCAAGCGCATTCTATCTATTAACCAGACTATAAAAGTTCATGGTTACACAGAGTTTGTGTGTTGGTCCGTTATACTTCCGGATGGCAATGTTGTGAACTCCTTGGCCAAGCGCATTCTATCTATATAAATGCTAAAGTTTTTCAATTTGTTTTCTTTTTTTTTTTTTTTTTTTGTTGTTGTTTTTCAAACCTCCAGTTCAAAACAATAGCACAACAGCACAGCGACCCACGTGTTGTGTGTAGATGATATCGTATAGTAATGATTTGAATGGAATAGGCTTGAATAGTCGTGACGTCACTTCCCTCGTAATGACCCATAGTAGTAACTTAGTAACTGGTCTAAACTATCGGAACAATGGCGGACGCCCTTATGAAATACTTCTCCGACGAGCATAAAAGCGTATCCAGAGGGGAAAAAAAACCCATTATAAATCTGATCATGTTTTCACTTTTACACATTCTGATCACAAGACATTTGAAAAGTTCTAGCCAGCATGAAGAATAAAAAGTACTGATTTTCTTTGTTTAGAACGACGATGGCCGCCGTTGCTGGGCGATGTGACATCAGACTATTGAATCCAATTCAGCCTCGAGGAGTAAATTAATGGTTCAATGTTTTGATTGTCTTCCCGTTGTTCTGATAATGATGCGTGATTGCATGAAGATGACATGATAATAATTAATGATAATGATAATGGGCTTTTCCCTTATGGAGTCCTTCAGAGATATTAGGCCCATGTGATGCTATGTGGTCTAGTGGTATGACGCTCGCTTTCGAATCGGTAGGTCCTGGGTTCGAGCCTCCCTCGGCGCATAGATAGTTGAGTCCTTGGAAAAGGCTCTTTACTCACGTTCTCTCGCCGTACTCAGGTGTAAAATGAGTACCTGGCTGTTAACAGTGTTGTCTCTGTTAAAAAATTGCATATAATCGCCTAACAGGCGACATGTCTCGTTTTAATGTTAAATGTTGTTGTGGCCAGGGACCCCCTGTAAAACGATTTGAGCACGTTTAGTGGATATTGCACTGTATAAAAGCTCATTAAAAAATATTTTGTAGCCAGAAAGACCCCTGTTTCTCTCGTGTGACATGGACGAAAACACTTGCTTGTTATCCTTTTGAATAGAACGCTATTCTATCGCGAAGTACTTTCCGCCAGATCTTGTAGATTATTGGCGACCTAACAATTGCTGAGTGAACAGTGGGGTCAGTAAAAAATATCAACTTCACCCGAAGAGATAGAGCGGCAGCAGCAGCAGGAGTGGGGGGGGGGGGGGGGGGGGGGGGGGTGGTGATGATGGAGGAGGAGAAGAAGAAGAAGAAGAAGAAGAAGAAGAAGAAGAAGAAGAAGAAGAAGAAGAAGAAGAAGAAGAAGAAGAAGAAGAAGAAGAAGAAGAAGAAGAAGAAGAAGAAGAAGAAGAAGAAGAAGAAGAAGAAGAAGAAGAAGAAGAAGAAGAAGAAGAAGAAGAAGAAGAAGAAAAAGAAGAAGAAGAAGAAGAAGAAGAAGAAGAAGAAGAAGAAGAAGAAGAAGAAGATGATGATGAAGAAGAAGAAGGGGAGGAGGAGGAGAAGGACTACTACTACTACTACTACTACTACTACTACTACTACTACTACTACTACTACTACTACTACTTCTACTATACTATCTACTACTCTACTACACTACTACCACTACTACTACTACTACTACTACTACTACTACTACTACTACTACTTCTACTACTACTACTACTACTACTACTACTACTACTACTACTACTACTACTACTAC
>NC_088370.1:27887076-27909576 GCF_034508935.2 Berghia stephanieae | reverse complement strand
TATATATATAATTCTATTTACTGCATTTGGTAGCCCATTGTATAAACATCACTTAGGTCACCCAGCTATATATCTCTTATTAAAGACAAGTTCGGCCACACAGGGGCACTAAACATGTTAAAATGAAACAATGAATAATTCCACAAAAATGTGCGTAAAAATTAGACAAAGTAAAAGAGATACAAAATTAACTGGATGACCTAACTTTTACTGTTTTCACTTACTTAGGCAGCCCACAAATTGCAATGGTATATTTCCTACGTTAGGAACTCCAATAAAAATGTGAGTTAGGTTACCCATGACAATATTTGGTGTTTTTGGATTGTTTATGTCTTTGCTTGTTTTTAAGGGTTTTACGGCGCTTGCAACACATTTAGGTTATATCAGCGCCAGTAAAAAGGAAGAAAATTGGATAGTAAAAACATTCTAGATGTACAATTAAAAGGACTTAAGGAAAAAATAGGGCAAATGGGAATGGTTCAAATAGAGAACAATAAATGTAGATTCCAAGAACATACTATCAGTGTACTTAGATTGAGATCACCTAAGTCTTATCCAGACACCAGTACAAGATCCCACAAAGAGGGATATACTCAAATGTTTACAAATCAGATGTTAAAGATTTTAAAAAAAATAACAGTACAAAAGAGAGAAGATATACAAGGAAAAAAATATAATCTCCCAAAACTATGACTATACAATCGACGGTTTCCCTCCCAGCCAAGAACTCCGGCCAGGATCAGGACAAAACTAAGCATCTCATTCCAAGACAAAAACAGAAAGCAATTGGAAAACAGATATAGGGGGGTAGAAGACACAGTAAGTACCTCCCTGCTCACTATGGGAGGTCGGGAACCCCATCCCAGTATGATTGTTTAAAGCACCAACCAATTAACAAGTGATTTAACCAGCATTCGAGCAGTAAATAACACACTTGTCTTAGGTTGATAGAAAATTGAATGTACCTACATGTGTAAGCATAAAAAAAAATTCTATCCAGACAAGTACCCAACACAAACGATAGAAGTAGAAGTATAAACGGACAGAGATAAGCATATTTATTAAACAAATGATGACGGTAACAACTTTGATTTTAAAATAAAAATTTATTAAAAACCAATATGAGATAAACATATATTTTAAAAATACGTGATGTTACCCATGAACAAGAGTTTGATGAAATTATACACCAAAAATACATGATTTATGTCACCCAATGGGTCACTTAATACACATTTGTAACATAAACATTAAATGAAATTATACACCAAAAATACATGATTTATGTCACCCAATGGGTCACTTAATACACATTTGTAACATAAACAAGAGTTGATGAAATTATACACTAAAAATAAATGATTTATGTCACCCATTGGGTCACTTAATGCATATTTGTACCATAAACACTTCATGAAATCATACACCAAAAATACACGATTTGCAATGTTACTTGATATCTGCCATGTATTTGGAAAATCTGACTTTTCCTTATCATACATAAAAGGCTCCCAAACCATTGAACCAATCATCACCAACATTGCATGGTGTTTACAATCGACATAAAATAAATGTGCTTTGTATGAATTTTTGTTTTGATAAAACATCTGGATGATTTTATTCTATTTTTTAAAAAGGTGAATTTGTTCATCAAATCCACTCAAAAACACAGATGCCATCATCTTTAGCATGTTGACTGCACGTATGTCTTACAGTATAATGAGGCAGTCGATACCTACCAGATGGTGGTTACTTTCAATATTTTCAATGCAATCATTCTTGTAACAAACATTATAAATATTGAACAGTTTTCCACTCTTAATTTTGTGAAAGACAAAGCGAAATATTTTAGACATTTGACTAGATATTCTGTCAACTTTTAGATGATTACAGGTTATCACTAAAAACAATTTTAAAATTCAAGACCTAGAAATTTAATTCAAGACCAGCAATTTAAAGAAAAAAGACAAATATCAACACACTTACAATTTACAGAAAATGTTTACACTGTTACATCCCACAGGGGAAGGGTGATCCCAGCTTGTATATTATATATATGTATGAGCATCAAAAACAAGAATTAATACACCTGTCACCCATCTTATGTCTTGTATCATATCTATGCAGAACAGAAACTTCTGAACTTCTTTTTCTCGTTGAAGACTTTGTTTCTTACCAAAGTTGGCTTATTTTCATAACCTTCAAGAACTTTGTATTTTGATAAAAATTCAAGTACATCTCTTTTGCTGGGAAGACATCCTTTATTTGAGGTATCTGTGATATATTTCTTGAAGTAAGAGTTTACAATATCGGACTCGTGATCAGACCATTTTGTATATTGACGTTGAGTAACGTCTGGTGATTTTTTGCTTCTGTTTCCAGCAAGCTGTACATTTTGTTCATTAACTGTTGCTTGCTCAGAAAGATAGCTGGACAGTTCATGTTGTTGAGGTAATGTTGTAGAACAAATATCTGAGTTGCTGATTTCCCCTTCTTCATGTGAAACTCTTTGAGGCTGTGGTGTATCATCTACTGAGTTCAACAAGAAATTCCCCACTTTTGTGATTTCTGTCACTGCCAATGGACACTGGTACACATTTCTATTGACAGATTCAGAGTGTCCCATGTGACGATAAAAAATGGTCCTTTGTTCTTCTGGAATGTCTAATTGAGCAAACATGGTGGAAACTCTATGTCTAAACTTATCAGCAATCAGGAGGTGAGGCTGCTTCAGTCCAGGACAACGTTTTACAACAGACTGAAGGCAATGGTATCCACTGGCATGGTCAGTTGATTGACCAGTGTTGGGAAACAAATATGTATTTTCAATAGAAACATTACAATTTATCCTCTCACTTAGAAGTTTTGTTATAGGCTCTATTGTGTCCATTGGGAACAAAACAGGAACAAGTTTTCTATTACCTTTGCCAGCTTGGTAGGCCAGTTTCAGATTATCGATCAAATATTTTTCCATTGGATCGTCAACATCCATAATTAAATTTGGATCGATCCAAGCACCTGTGATGGCATCTCTCCACTCAGCTAAAGTAAGCCTACTTGGCTCACCACCTCTTCGAGCATTAAACATGGTTATCCTTGACAAAATTATATTCCTCATGAAAATAAAAGTCTGTTTATCCCAGATACCAAATTGAGCCATCCCATTTACCATTTCCTGCAACAAGTATTTTCTGAAAGTTGAAATATCTTCTTCCAATGGCATGGCTGCTGGTTTACGAAGACCACCCCGTTTTAATTCACATTCTACTTGAGCTGAATAAAAGATAAAGCTCCAATTCAGATTGAGGACATCTATAAATCTGCTCAAATCTTGCTCTTTGTCAAATACACATTTCATAATAAAGTACCCTTTCATGACGTTGACTGCCTTCTTTAGAACAAATCCGATTCTCACTTTCAAACCGGCCTTTTGGCCATCATCTTTGTCACAAAATTTGATGACAACCTTTTCAAGTACATTGAATTGTTTGTAGTCCAACACATCTAGTCCCGAGGCATTTTTATTTTCGGACTCTGCTCGTAATAAATAAATTAAGTTGGCAAACAGTCTCATCTCACCCATTATAACGGATCTTTCCTTTTTTACTGATCTTGCCCATTGTTTTTTCCCAAGCAACAATACAACTAAATCTGTTCTGCAAATCTCTCCAACACCATCTTTTCTAAACCTATCAATGGCATTGGTCTTAAACTCAACATCAACACCTATTTCTTTTGCACAGCCTGACAAAGAAGTCATTTTAATTGTGTCAGCTTGCAAAGACATCACTCGAGAACACTTTTCTTTGTGACGAAAGATATTTTTGCCATCAAAAAAGCCTAAGCAGCCAGAACACATTACTGTATCAGCATTGCCTTGGCGTCTCTCCCTTATTAAAGTTGCTTGCTTATCTTTGCGATGAATTTCTGCATTTGCTTTAAAAATGCCGCTTTTTTTCATGGTATCAAACATTCTGTTTTGCTCTTTGCTCGGTAGTTTCAAAGCAGAAATCACCTCCTCCTCTGTACTGTGTTTTCTTTTTATATGACGAGTGAGATGGGTTTGAAATTCATCACAAAACGTACACATTCGTTTTGGTTTCTGAAATGTAAATCAAAGAAAAGTTCATTGCCCAGATGATAATGCCATAAGCAGTGATTTTATAAATGCTTGAAAAAAAATCCTTGAGGACAAATCACCTTTTAAAAATAATGTCTATTAAATAAGTTAGATAGAGGAGTGTTGATGTTCAGATATTTATGAAGGTAGGTTAAAAAAAAAGAAAAACATACTTATTGAAATCTAATCATCTTCCCAATAACTACCAAAATTTATAATGGCCACTTTCTAAACGCTTGACTCCCAGAATCTCAATCCTCTTACAATTGCACACTAATTTCTAATTAAATTTTTGTTATTAATTTTTTTTTTTAATTATGCCTTTTTCACCACGACATCATAAGATAACGTCGCCTAGACATTCCACAAAGGAATATAGATAACTCATCAAATAAGATGTCTGATGACAAAAGGAATCACCTATGTTGTCCAAGTGAGCAAATTGGGGGTTAATAATCTTGCTCAATGAAAAAAACGAAAGTGCCTGAAGCGGGGCTCGAACCCAGGTCCTTGCGGGACACAGTGCAATGCCTTTACCACTCGGCCACTATAATTCTATAACTAGGGGACTATAATTCAAATCTGATCCATCTTTTATACTACATGGGCTTTCATTACACTGGACAATTATTTCAATCAACACTGTGTAATATTATAGTTATTTTAACTTAAAACCATTAACCATGAAGAGACATTCAAAAATGTGAATTTGTGTAAATTTAAGTGATTGACATTGATGTTACTGAATTTAGTGCATACATTTAACCCGATCCCTGAAACCATGAGACAAAGACTGTTCGCAGGACAGATTCTATGTTTAAATACAGAACATCTCCAAAGACTTGGATTTAATGTATCTATACAGTTTGGCTGGACCAGCTGTCAGTCTTCTTTATAGAAATTTCAGTTAATGACTCTTAATAAAATCACAACTCTAACCTCCAATCCTAATTAACACCTTGTACACCTGACACTTATGCTGCTAGTAAAGCAATGCACCATAAATGTACCTTGCCAAGCAGACATTCAAAAAATTGGAGATATAGACCCGATCTACTCAAATTGTTCCTCTGATGTTGCATAATCAAAACAGACGTTTATCCTTCCGCTAAAGTCAATTCGTCAAATAAAGTAATAAGACTAACCTTATTACTGCTTTCATTCCTATTTTCATTCAGTTGGGATGGTTCAAGACGGACTTCTTGTGGATTTGGTAACTTTTCATCAGGCCTAAAAACATATTCTTTTTATTAGAAATTTGATGTAAAATAGTAGTAATCAGTAATAAATATAATTCGTAAAAATTAGATTAAATAGCATAAGTAGATACCTAGTTGCTCCAATCATGATCAAGATAAAAATCAAGAGTTATATCCTATTATTATTTTTAAACATGGAATATTTTAACAGAGGACACTAACATATACCAGAGTTTGACTTAAAAAATTATCACTTTTAAGAAATAAATCAATCATATTAGACAGCATTTTTTATGTTCCACCCTGTTCTCAACCTTATTATATGTGCTTTGTATGTTGTATTTTATGTGACTTTAAGAAACTATATAAAGATTGGTTGTGTCTTTAGATCTTAGGGGAGACAGCGATCAATGACTGCTTATAATTATCATTTATGTAAATAGGATCATGTATCTCATAGTGGTTTTTCCTACCTTATATTGTCGACTAATCCATCAGAATGAAATTCAACAATTTCAGATTCGCAATGATTACTTTCATCATTGTCAATCAGCATTGGATCCTGAGAATGCAAAATAAAGATTGTTCACATCAGACAGATTTTTCATAGAAATTTGCTTACACGGCTTATTAAGATTTGACATGTTTAAAGCAGTATTTAACCGCAAGACTATTTATTCTCCATCAAAATGTTTTTGGATGTATCTCTTACTCTAAGCCTGAAATTTGCTAAGCGGATGCAACAGTACAAGGTGATCATCCAAAATACAAGCACAGATGTTTGATTAAGTAAGGAATTAAGTAAGGAGCTATAATGCAGAACAAATGACATGTTAAAGAAGAGGGCAGAGAGATGAAGATATGCTTTTCAATAAATGATCTGTCTTATTAGGTACCTGATTCCAATTTAGGATCTTTTCTTTGAACCTCAAAGCTGGCAATTTGGAAAGCATTTCTTCCCCCTCATCCTCACTACTTGTTTGAGATGGTGGTGCTGGAACAAACTGTTGATATAAAAGAAATTAAGTTTTTGATTGATTCAAATGTAGAAATGGAAATGTAATGGTGCCTTCAAAGTGATCTGATATTACAGGTAATGCTCTATTTAAATATGGTTAGATTTGTTTAGAAAATAGGTTTCAATGCGACATAGCATTAGACCTAGGAAATGATGCACCATTAAAGTGAGAGAATAGGGAGAAGCCTCAGCTGAGTTTCTGTAAAGAACTAGGACAGTCACTAATCGTAACAACTTTTATTTTTAAAATAATTATTTTCAAAATGTGTAACTAATAATTCTAATCGTAAGACTGAGTAGCATAACATGTTCAATAGCACTGGCTTTATGAGTAATAAGCATTGCATTATTATAGCATTTCATGTGTGAGAAAATAAGTTGTTTTTTTAAAAACGGGGTTGAGGCATGAAATATCTAACATTAACATACACAGAGACAGCATCAAAAAATGATAAATGAATAAATATTAAATACTCAATTATAAAAGTATTTGAGAATCTTTAAAACAAACATAAAAAATATATTTTATCTTAAAACAGTAGGCCTAGAATTTGCTTAAAAAAAGACACAATGTTTTTCTTCAATCTTACATCTGGGTCAATATCTCTGTCAGCAGAGGGAACGGGAGATGAAGAACTGGAGGGCATTTCTTGCTCAGCATCTTTTGTGGAAGAGAATAAAAGTTTAGGATTAATTAATTAAGTACAAAATTAAGAATCAAAATGCCCCTCCTCTAACTTATGTTTATCTTAATTGACATGCACAAAACTTTAAAGTTGGTTTTTGTTTCCAAGTTATTCCAAGCTTTCATCTATGTGGACGATGAATAACGTACATGTCATAATAAAAGTATGAGAATGAGTAGTAAATGTGCATAGTCATCATAGAGCCTACTACTAGGTACTTTGGTAAACGTCCATTTGGCCCTCCAGCAGGGAGCCGATAAATGGCCTAGTGGCTGTGACCCGATTTTTTGGACTTTTGAGTGATGGGTCTCAGAAAAAGTTCCATAGATTTTTTGTTTATGGATGGATTTTAATGATTGATGTCTTATTTTCATCAGGAGAAATTACTCTATCGTTTGGTGTAGTTTATTTTAAAATCAATGACAATTTAGTATAACTTTTGATTATGGATAAAATAAGGTATAATTTAGCTTTGGATAATTAAAAGATTAGAACTTGGTAAATCAAAATTTCATGCTGGCACGTTTATTTAACATCTTAACTTTTTTATAAAATTAAATTCAGGGCAAAGTTGTATACCGCATCCATGAAATTCGTTCCAGTAAAATTCTTACTCAAATCTTAGCGGCCATTTTAGACCAGTTTTGAAATCCAAATGGTGGTTACTACCGGAAATGCAACAATTTTCAGGTCACAAAGTCCGTCAGTAAATAACAAAGGCAAATAGAAGACCATTTTTCAGCCTTTAAACTAGCATAACTTTTTTTCTGTTTATCTGATTTTCACAATTTTGGTATCATTAGAATCGTGTTGAAAAGCACTTTAAAATGATATAGGTTTCATTGATCTCAATCCAATTTGAATTTTTTACCAAAGTACCTACTACTACAAACCTAGAGTATAGACTAATAGAGACTATAATATATACACATAAAAATCTTTAGTCTTGAGTCATCTATTATTATCATTTTTTTGTTTTGTTTGCTGTCTTTTGTGACTTTGTGACACTTTGCCTCTCATATTATTATTATCTGTGACAAACAAAACTGGCAACGAAAAAAACAACAACATTGCCTTCTCCTCTATCTAACCTTTGAGACTAGACTAGAGTACAGTGACTGAGAATTGGTCTACGTTATCATTCATCTAGATAAATCAAAATCTTAATTAAGTTCTAGAAAAAGCATGAGTATAAGTATACGTATAATTATAATCTAGAGTTAGTCTCTTAGTCATAGTCTTACTCTTACCTGTTCTTTACTCAACTTACTCTTACTCTTACCTTTTTCAAACTTTTTGTCTGGACTCCAACATTAACATTCGTTGAATGCCAAGTTCAACCAAACGTTTGCTTCTAGTCAATGCCGCCATGTTGCAATTACTAAATGATGGAATTAAACTGATAAATTACTTGTCAACAAACGGACTGACAGACAGTCTACTGGTGACAAGAATGGAGAATTCCATGTCGAATACCGCAAATTCTGTGCTACTTTCATTTTCCTTCTTTCCCCGTAGTGTTTTCGTTTTGGGTCAGATTGTCGTAAAATAAAAGATTCGGTCAATTGTCGTAAAATAGAAAATCGCGATGCCATTCCGTAAGCTGGATGTAAAAATGTATATCTTGAGGTTGAGACCAGAAAACTTACTTCGTCAAATTTCTGGTCGTGGATATGTTTCCCAAAAAATCAATTGGGTTGAAAAAAAAATTCTAGCATTGAAATCGCCTTGATATATATCCGGACATGTGAGATATCATGTGTTTTAGCCTGTGTCACGCAAGTGACATTTACACAATGGGTGACATAACTACGAACTTGATTAAACACTGATATATCTTTATTTAGTGATTGGAATTCTTTAAAAATTGAAATATAGAAAGTAAAGACACAGACCAAAGCAATGCAGGGCTATTTACAGGCATTGCATCATGAGTATGAAAGATGAATGCGTTTGAGTTAGGTCGCCCGAAAAATGGGTGACCTAATGCACAAACCTTATGAAAACCTGAGTTAGGTGTCCCAAATGGCTACCTAACGTAGTATTTAGTAATATATATATATATATATATATATATATATATATATATATATATATAATATATATATATATATATATATATATATATATATATATAGTATTGCTCAGTATTTATAAATAGATAAATAAATAATAAATACATGAATAAATCAATAAATGAAACGATAATTAAATAAATAAATAGTATTGAAAATCACCCATCACTGATTTTATTCACTAATGAACCATCTAAACTCTAAAGACGAATACGAGATGAGAAAATTACGATTTGAAGGCGTATTAATTTGCTTAGACGCACAAGGGAAGCAACGCATGTTATTCTAGCAATGCGGTTCATTTTATAACCATTTATTTCCCTTAACCATAATAAAAAAAAATGGAGAATAGAAGGAGAAGAGATGAGAATAACGAAGAAAGGTCTTTTGGTATTCCGGTCATATTTTTTTTTTTTTTGCAAAAAGCCAAATGAGCCTATATTGCAAGATTTACAGATCCATTTGCTTCCCACACACAGGGGGTGAGGACGTTAACGGTTGAAGTCTAGAGGGGTTGTTTTTTTTCTGACCCCATCCCCCAAAAGTGATTTGACATCTGATTTTGTTAGATCCGGCGGAACTTACATTGCGATAGGCACGCATCCTATCCAAAGGGTAGCTAGCAATTGATTCACGGTATAAATACTGGGGAAAACTCCATAGGCCCCATGGGCCTAATGATTGTCAAGAAATACTTTTTTGTGGACATAACATATGTTAAGTCAAAAGAAAAAATAAACTCCTAGAGCATTTATATAGCACAATATCCACTAAACGTGCTCAAATCGTTTTAATATGGGTATCTAGCCAACAGAAACACGTAACATATTGGATATAACATGACGCCCTTTAGGCGATATTACATTTTTTTTTTGGACAGAGATAACACGGTTAGCGACCAGGTACTCATTTTAAACGATGATGAGAGAATGGGAGTAAATAGCCTTCTTCGAGGAATTACCTATGCGCAATTTAGAATGGGACTCGAACCCAGGACCCTCCGATCCGAAGACGAGTGTCATACCACTGGACCACATTCTGTTAATGAATTTTGTTTGCTCGACGAATAGTTTAGCCCTTGGAAAAGACTCCTTACATCCTATCACCGTACTCAGGTGTAAAAGGAGTACCTGGTCGTTAACAGTGTTATCTATGTCGGAGAATACCGTAAGTTTGCCTGACAGGCGTCATGTCTCGTTCTACATCTTACGTGTTGAAGTTGGTCAGGGACCCTTTGTAAAGCGCTTAGAGCAGTTTTAGGGGATATTGAGCTATATAAAAAAGCTCATCTTCAGACTGAGAACTGGACACAACCAGTTAAAGGAACATATGTGGAGGATGTCCAGAGCAGGTGCCTCTGGACAATGTGACTGCGGACTTGAAAATGAAAATGGACATCATGTCCTAATGGAATGCCCAAGGTACAACCAGTTGAGAAGGAACTTCTGGCCTGACCCAACCGCCATACTCAAAAAAGCTGTACGGCAGTGAGGACGACCTCAGGACCACTGTGGGCTTCATTCACCAGACCGGACTGACCATGTGACGTGACGGGAACGAAGAGGAAGGAGGAAAAAGCTCAAGTTTTTTCTTCTTCATGGAATGCCTAGGCGATGGCATCTAATAATGCTGTAGCGTCAGGGCGTAATTTTATTTTCAAATTTCTTCTTCTTCTTCTTCTTCTTCTTCTTCTTCTTCTTCTTCTTCTTCTTCTTCTTCTTCTTCTTCTTCAAGTACCAAGTCTGTGTCAGACATCAGTGATCATGGTACGTCATTCATATCTCTGATCAGATAACCCTAGAAAACTAATATTACTCTTCTCTTTCTTTGTCACCCAGCTGTTCAAACTATTCAAATATGTTTTTCTTGGTCTACCTTTTCTCTTTTTACCTTCTATCTTTCCTGTGAGAGCAAGATGTTCAATACATTTATGTCGATTTAGGTGCCCTAAAAATTGCATTTGTCTTTTTCTTATTGTACGAATTAATAACCTTTTAGTTTCAGCTGGCTCTAATACTTCTTCATTAGTTTTCTTCGCTGTCCATGAGATTCTTAATATCCTTCTAAGAAACCACATTTCTGCTGCCTCCAGTTAAATTTTAAAATTTAGATGTTTAAAGTGGCTCAGGGGTACGGTCTTTGCTTCGTACCCGAAAGGTACCGAGTTCGATCATACGCCGCTGCGCTGGGTGGCCTTGATTAAGTCACCTAGCCCTAGCTCAATATGAGACGCTGCACTGCGACTGACACCGGGGCTATTCCAGTCTTCCCTTGGAATAGACCCTAGAGACAAAATACCCCTATGGGATGAATAAAGGGAAATTTAATTTATTTTATTAATAAAAAAACAAAAAAAAAACATTTCAATTTCTGATCAGTTAAATTGGAAATTAATTTTTCCCCCATTTAATTCTTCCCGAGATAAAATCGCTTAGAGACGATGGTGGGTCATACATTCTGTCAACGAATTTTGTGCGGCTATGTGGTCTAGTGGTATGACACTCGCTTTCGGATCGGAAAGTCCTAGGTTCGAGCCTCGCTCGCTCGGCGCATAGTTGAGTCATTCGAAAAGGCTCTTTACTCACATAATCTTGCCGTACTCAGGTGTAAAATGAGTACCTAGCCGTTAACAGCTTGTCTCCGTCTGAAAAAAATTGTAATATCGCCTAACAGGCGTCATGTGCCGCCCTAAATGTTTAGTGTTGCTGTTGGCTAAGGACCCCTTCTATAGGGCTTTGAGCACGTTAAGTGGATAGTGCGCTATATAAAAGCTCAACTTTCGTACTACTACTACTACTAGTACTACTACTACTACTACTACTACTACTACTACTACTACTACTACTACTACTACTACTACTTCTACTACTACTACTACTACTACTACTACTACTACTACTACTACTACTACTACTACTACTACTACTACTACTACCTTTACTCTACTACTACTACTACTGTAACTACCACCACTACTACCACCACCACCACCACTACTACTACTACTACTACTACTACTACTACTACTACTACTACTACTACTACTACCACAAGCACAACTACTGCTACTACTACTACTACTACTACTACTACTACTACTACTACTACTACTACTACTACTACTATTACTACTACTACTACTACTACTACTACTACTACTACTACTACTACTACTACTACTACTACTACTACTACTACTACTACTACTACTACTACTACTACTACTAACTTTACTCTACTACTACTACTACTGCAACTACCACCACTACTACCACCACCACCACCACTACTACTACTACTACTACTACTACTACTACTACTACTACTACTACTACTACTACTACCACTACTACTACCACTACTACTACTACTACAACTACTACTACTACTACTACTACTACTACTACTACTTACTACTACTATACTACTACTACTAACTTTACTCTACTACTACTACTACTGCAACTACCACCACTACTACCACCACCACCACCACTACTACTACTACTACCACCACCACCACTACTACTACTACTACTACTACTACTACTACTACTACTACTACTACCACAAGCACAACTACTGCTACTACTATTACTTCTACCCATTGTAAAGCTCTTTGAGCACGTTTAGCTTGATATATAAGAGCTCAATTTCTTTTTCTTTTTTTTTTTAATTGTGTGTACTCACCAAATCAGCTTTAGATATCATGTTCCTGTACGTATTGTGATAATGCGGTTTATCCTCGTCCCTGGCATTCACAGACGAGTGGTCGTAGAATATGAACGTTCTCCCTCCATTCCTCTTCCCATTCGTAGTCTTGTGGCTTTGTTTATTTACTGCTGTAGAATTAGCAGCAGCAGCAGTAGTAGTAGAATTAGCGTGGATAATGATGTTGCTGCTGGCGTTGGTGTTGTGACTGTGGTTGAGAGCGGTGGTGGCGCCACTGTTTGTTGTCATGTTGGTTAAGGTGGTGCTGCTACTGATGATACTGGAGACAGTGGATGGTTTGCTGTCGTTGTGGTTGCTGTGGTTGTTGTGGTGATGGTGGTGGTTCGGGTGGTGGTGGTCATTTCGTCCAGATTTCCCATGGAATGGGTCAGTGAGAGAATGAAGTGGGTGGAGAGGCCCGCAGTCTTTATTATTTCCTCGAGTCATATTGTTGGATTTTGAATGGATTAAATGTGTTTTTTTTTATATGGAGTGCTTTCACTGTAACGAGATTAGTGTTGTCATTGATTCACGTGCCCACAGCCTGCATAATATTGATGCAATGCGTTTAGTTTACAAACTCATAGATAACAATGTGAAATTGAATGTAAGCTTCAATTTTACATAAGAAAACAGATAAAATGGACGTTTCGGGGTTCCCCTCTATTAACAAAACAGGATGAATGAATGTTTTTGTTTATTCATCTTAACAACGCCACAACCAGATAATCTCATTCGTCTGTAGTGTTCCATTCATCCTGTTTTGTTGATAAAGGGGAAACCCGAAACGCCCATTTAATCTGTTATTGTATATTAAATTGAAGTTCTCATTCAATTCCACATCGTTATTAATTTCTTCGAGCTTCGAGCAGCAACATTTACATTGTGTCTTGACAATAAAATGGATTAACATGATAGTCAAATCATTTGGTTCTCACTAGTCTGTCTGTCTTTCTATTAAAACACTTAACTTTGGTTTTGTGTGCATTCTAGTAGTAGTAGTAGTAGTAGTAGTAGTAGTAGTAGTAGTAGTAGTAGTAGTAGTAGTAGTAGTAGTAGTAGTAATAGTAGTAGTAGTAGTAGTAGTAGTAGTAGTAGTAGTAGTAGTAGTAGTAGTAGTAGTAGTAGTAATAGTAGTAGTAGGTAGTAGTAGTAGTAGTAGTAGTAGTAGTAGTAGTAGTAGTAGTAGTAGTAGTAGTAGTAGTAGTAGTAGAAGTAGTAGTAGTAGTAGTAGTTGTAGTAGTAGTAGTAGTAGTAGTAGTAGTAGTAGTAGTAGTAGTAGTAGTAGTAGTAGTAGTAGTAGTAGAAGTAGTAGTAGTAGTAATAATAGTAACAGTTGTAGTAGCAGCAGATGACATGTCTTAGAACCATTGATTTATTTCCACATTGTTCTTGACCATTAACAAATTAGTCGACCGGGCCTCGAACCCTGGACATTCTGGTCTAAAGAAGAGTGACATACCACTAGACTAGATTGTTGATTATCACTATCTAATCTGTCTTGTCTTTCTATCAAAGAGACTTATGATCGTTGTTCTTTTGTGGGTTCCAGTAATATTGTCATGTCTGACATAGAACCAGTGAGTTATTTCCACATAGTTCTTGACCATTAACAAATTAGTCGGTCTTATGATTTTGGCGTTCAATTGGGTCTTCATTTCCCGTTCACCAGCACTCCGGTATTTCATCGATATTTCATGTAATGGAAATGGTGCTGCTCGAAGCTCGAAGAAATAATAAATAACAATGTGAAATTGAATGTAAGCTTCAAATCAATATACGAAAACAGATATAATGGACGTTTCGGCTTTCCCCTTTATCAACAAAACAGGATGAATGAAAAACTTACAGACGCATGAGATTATGTGGTAGTAACAACTCCACTAAGTTGTATTATTATGATTAATATTAATATTAATAATAATAATAATAATAATAATAAATAATAATAATAATAATAATAATAATAATAATAATAATAATAATAATAATAAAATAATAATAACAATAATAATAATAATAATAATAATAATAATAATAATAATAATAATAATAATAATAATAATAATAATAATAACAATAATAATAATAATAATAATAATAATAATAATAATAATAATAATAATAATAATAATAAAAATAAAAATAATTGAATTGAATTGAATTGAAAAGAAATCGGACGTGTAGAAATTAATGAAAAAAGAAAAGCTTACCACTGATATAAATAATAACAGTAAAATCCTGATAGAAAATTGTACTCAACAAATAAAACACTCACATGGCATTATAAATACTTATGATTATTCTTTTTGGAAATCGTCTCTTTGAAATTAAAAAAAAAAGTTTTGTTATGTTAAACCCTCTCCTTACCACATGAAGCAAAATCGTCACATTTGTTATTACACAATATACATTTTTTCTTATTCAGATTTATTTTGGACATCTTTGTTTAATTAATAAGAACATAAAGTTGTTTTGTAGAGAGCTTGTTTGAGTTTTAAAAAATCCATTTTTCTGCTGAGTAAGCCTGTCATTTTTTTGGGAAACACTGAAAATCATCAGTAAGGAGAAAGTTAAATTGACACGTCTAGAGTTACAGCAAAAGACAAAAAGCATCCAGTTAATCACAGCAATATGATGATGATGATGATGATGATGATGATGATGATGATGATGATGATGATGATGATGATGTTGTTGTTGTTGTTGATGCCGGGTTTTTTTTTTTTGTTTTTTTTTAGATGACTACTATGTTACTAGTGTGCATATGTGTGAGTGTGTCTATGTCAATATTGTATTGTTATCAATGTGTAACCAAATGACAAATTACCACTTTTTTGAAGACAATAATATTTATTTTATTATTATTATATATTATTATATTTATTATTATATTATTATTATTATTATATATTATTATATATCATCATCATCATCATTATTATTATTATATTATTATTATTATTATTATTATTATATTATTATTATTATTATTATTATTATTTATTATTATTATTATTATATATTATTATTATTATTATCATTATTATTATTATTATCATTATCATTATTATTATTATTTATTATTATTATTATTATTATTAATTATTATTATTATTATTATTATTAATTATTATATATAATAATAATAATAATAATATTATTATTATTAATATTATTATGTTATTATTATTATTATTATTATTATTATTATTATTATTATTATTAATATCATTATTATTAGGAAATTTGTCACCGGGCGAAAGTTTAACCTTACCATCTGAACACACCACATGATCACCATGAATAAGAAAAATCGACAAGTGAAACAAAAATAAATATCCTCTATTCAAAACACGAAAATGATGATGTTTTTGGTCCTTGGTCTCCTTGCGCGTTCATTGTGTTCTCTTCTAAATCCTTGGGGGGTTTTTTTGGTGTGTAGTTGCGTTTATTAAATCCCCAGCTGCTGTGTTGGTCGTGTGCTTTCTATAATATAAGTATAAGAAGACATAAGTGCGCCCCTCATTATTACAAGTTGAGTCAGTATTCAAGTTAATCCACTCTGCTTATTTCGATACTGGTACAATTTGGCCACCGACGAACGGTGTGTCTTTTTTACGAAACCCGCCGAAACCCAGTCCCAGGTTCACTCCCCAATGGTGTACACTTCCCTGAGTTCTAGGTTCACTCCCCACAGCCACCTACTTTCCATAACTTTGTCGGGATTCGTCGGGTTTCGTCGGGTTTCGGCGGGTTTCGGCGGGTTTCGCAGGGTTTCGGCGGGTTTCGGCGGGTTTCGTAAAAAAGACACACCCCCGACGAATCATTTTCAAAATCAAGGTTATTGGCTACCGATTATTTCTGCTGTTTTTATGCAGACGCGTACTGAAACAATTCAGTGCCCCTGTTTTGATTCATGTTCAATACACTTACTATCGTGTAATTGTTAAGTTTTTACTCTATATTTTCCCTTTTTAAATTTTTTTGTAGGTTTGGGATATCCACAGTTTAAACTGTAAAATGTCCTAATGGAATGTCCAAGGTACAACCAGTTTAGAAGGAACTTCTGACCTGACCCAACCCCATACTCAAAGAAGCTGTACGGCAGTGAGGACGACCTCAGGACCACTGTGGGCTTCATTCACCAGACCGGACTGACCATGTGACGCGACGGGAACGAAGAAGAAGAAGAAACTGTTCCAATTATTTTAGTATACAAAACCCACATTGAAGGCAGTGTGCTCAAGTACAGTGATGTATAATAGTGTAAGGTTCAGCTTTATAGAATTGAACTTTGAATCCGATCAACATGCCCTTGCTCTATTCGTTTTTTTCTTTCTGTGTCATCATCACTTTAGTCATTATCATCAATAGCATCATCATCATCATCATCATCATCATCATCATCATCATCATCATCATCACCATCATCATCATCATCATCATCATCATTATCATCATCGACGTCGTCGTCGTCGCCTTCATCATCAGCATCATCATCATCATCATCATCATCATCATCATCATCATCACCATTACCATCACCACTTAAAATATTGTTGATCATCCTTAACCTCGTCAATTGTTACCACAACAACTTCATGTCCTTTTTTACCTTAAACTCATCGATTACTTATGCTCCTCATCATCCTCATCCTCCTCCTCCTACACCACCACCTCATCTTCTTCTTCTTCTTCTTCTTCTTCTTCTTCTTCTTCTTCTTCTTCTTCTTCTTCTTCTTCTTCTTCTTCTTCTCCTCCTCCTCCTCCTCCTCCTCCTTCTCATCCTCCTACACCACCACCTCATCATCACCACCATCATCATCATCATCATCATCATCATCTTCTTCTTCTTTTTCTTCTTCTCATCCTCCTACACCACCACCTCATCCTCCTACACCACCACCTCATCTTCTTCTTCTTCACCATCATCATCTTCTTCTTCTTCTTCTTCTTCTTCTTCTTCTTCTTCTTCTTCTTCTTCTTCTTCTTCTTCTTCTTCTTCTTCTTCTTCTTCTTCTTCTCCTTCTTCTTCTCATCTTCCTCCACCACCTCCTCCTCTTCCTCCTCCTCTATCTCATATCCTATCTCCCTCGTTGCTCACCAACCTCCGTTATTAACAACAACAAAAAAAGTACAATTACCCTTATGTACGAAAATGAACCACCCAACCCTCTGTCCCATGTCTCGGGGTGAGATTGCTCCCGTCGATTAGAAGCATGATTGACCCCTAACCTCTGAACCGTGAAGTTGATGTGATAACAAAGGCAAGGATTACCTCACCACTCAAAACAATCGTTCCGCGTTCCGCTTTTCCAATCACATCTTGTGACCTGGATTAATGCAAACCTTATAATAGGGCCGCCTATGTAGTATGTTGTTATGCATAATGGTCACAATTTTATAGGAGAAAAAAACAACTTCATTTTTGAATCATCATCATCATCATCATCATCATCATCATCATCATCATCATCATCATCATCATCATCATCATCGTCGTCGTCGTCGCCGTCGTCGCCTTCATTATCATCATCATCATCATCATCATCATCATCATCATCATCATTATCATCGTCGTCATCATCACAATCATCATCATCATAATCGTCATCATCATCATCATCATCATCATCATCATCATCATCATCATTATCATCATCATCATCATCATCATCATAATCATCATCATTATCACCAACACTCATAACTTTTTTGATAATCCTTAACCTCGCCTGTAACCATTGTTATTCTATTCAGACAGCCATTTTGGTGATTAGTTCTCACTAAAATTCAAGTTTACACTTTGTTCTGCGTGTTGGTACTTTATATCCGGCTGTCGGTTGCTGTGAGTAATGTACCTAAACGCATATCATCAATATGTGAATCTAAGATGAGAAATCGAAATTAATAATATAGGAAGTATCATTGTGCAAGATTTTATTTTTTGATTTTCTTGCTCGAGTTTTTAGAGGGTGAGGGGGAGGGAGAGGGGGAATTAATTTTTTTGGTTTCTTTGTTTGTTTGTTTGTTTGTTTGTTTGTTTGTTTTGATGTGGCCCTGTTACATGTTGTATGACACTTACCTTCAGACTGGAAGGTCCTGGGTTCCAGTCCCGCTCTGTGCGGCGCATATATAGTTGAGTGCTTGGAAAGGGCAACTTACTCACACTCTCTCACCGTACTCATGTGTAAAATAAGTATCTGGCCGTTAATAGCGTAGTCTCTGTCCGAAAAAAAAATGTAATACAGTATCGTCTAAAAGTGACGTCGTGTCTTACATGTTAAATGTTGCTGTTAGTCACCCCTATTTTCAGTCAGCGGTTTGTTATTCGACGGACTACCCTCAGATAGCGGTTTGTCATTAGACAGAACATGCCCAGAAAACGGTTTGCTATTAGATGGACAATGTCTGACTACCCTCAGATAACCGTTTGTCATCAGATTGAATATGTACAGAAAGCGGTTTGACGGACTACCTTCAGATAGTTGTTTGTCGTTAGACATAATATGCCCAGAAAGCGGTTTGTCATTTATCAACCTATATTCAGTTAGCGGTTTCTTATTAGACGGACTGCCTTCAGATAGCGTGTTGTCATTAGACAGAATATGCGCAGAAAGCGGTTTGTTATTAGACGGACTACCGTCAGATAGCGGCAGGTTGTCATAAAACAGAATATGCCCTGAAAGCGGGATGCCATTTAGACGGACAATGCCCAGCTTACTTTCCACGACACGACGGATTAATCCAAACTGAAAACGACGAGGCAGGACCGTGTCCCCACAGAATACCCATTAGCAGTGCAAATCCCACCCTTTTGTTTTGGCAGACCAAGGAGAGGTAATCACAGAATCATAACGCAGTCACTTGCCGGGAATTAACGGTGTGAACAGCTGTCTCCAGTCACAGCGCGCTCGGGGATTGGGTGGATTAACAACCGTCGGGACGTCCAACGACCCGACGACCCGGTTCATTTCAGATCTCATTACAAAAGTGACCACTTAGTACTGAATACAAAACACTTGTTGCTATCTACAAGATAATAATGACTTGTGGAATTTCTGCAATCAAAACCCGGTGTCCCATGCATGAAAATGAATCAACTTTCGCACGACACGAAACGCTATTTAAATTATAATAATTTTAATTTAAATCGCGACTATGTAGTCTAGTGGTATAACACTCGCTTTCGGATAGGAAGGTCCTGAGTTCGAGCCTCGCTAAACGCTATAAAAACCGGTATAAACTCCGGCTCCACAGGCCTGATGCCTCTCAGTGACTAAGGTAGCTAACACCAAAGTTGGTGAGAGGTTTGAATAGTTTATAAATACTTTAAAAACGTGAGCTTTTATATAACGCAATATCCACTAAACGTGCTCAAAGCGCTTTACAAATGGTCCCTGACCAACAACAACATGTAACGTGTAGAACGAGACATGACGCCTGTTAGTCGATATTGAAAATTTTCAACAGAGACAAAGCTGTTAACGGTCAGGTATTTTACACCTGAATACGGTGAGAGAATGTGAGTAAAGAGCTTTTTACAAGGACTCAATTATGCGCGAGCGATCTCGAACCCAGGACCTTCTGATCCGAAAGTGAGTGTCATACCACTAGACCACAATGCCGCACAGGTTCTAATCCTGTTGTGGACTTTGTAAAAAGCAGAGTCCTTGAAAAAGCTTATTTATTCACATTTACTCACCAAACTCAGTTATAGAATGAGTACCTAGACACTATAAGCGTTGCCTTTGTCGTAAGGAAAATATTATTAGCTCTTTAAAGGCGTCTTGTCTCTTCCTCCATTTCCAGTCTTGCTGTTGGCTTGGGACGTCTTGTAAAGTAATTTCACCACATTTAAACGCTATTGATGTTATGCGTTTAGTTTTTAAAAACTCATAACATCCACCAGCCGGAAGATAGAACGAAGTTGACGTCACTCGGGTCTTTGTTATTGTTTTTTTGCCTTCCACGTTTACGAGTAATTCTCACTAAACTGTATTAACCAGACTATTAACGTTCATGGTTACACTTAGTTTTGTGTGTTAACTCGCTATACTTCCGGATGGCAATGTTGTGAGCTTCTAAGCCAAGCGCATACTAGCTCATAACATTGCCATCCGGAAGTATAGCGAGTCAACACACATACTCTGTGTAACCTTAAACGTTTATAGATAGTTCGAAGATGACGTCACTTAGGTCTTTGTTATTGTTTTTTGCCGTCCGCGTTTATGAGTCTCACTGAACTATAAACGTTCATGGATACACACAGTTTTGTGTGTTGGTCCGTTACACTTCCGGATGGCAATGTTATGAGCTTCTTAGCCAAGCGCATACTATCTATAGTCTGGTCAATACAGTTTAGTGAGAATTACTCATAAACATGGATGGCAAAAAACAATAACAATGACCCGAGTGACGTCAACTTCATTCTATCTATAATAAAAACCGGGATAAACTCTGGCTCCATGAGCCTGATGGCTCTCAAGAACGAAAACGGCGAAGACCAAAACTGGTGAGAGGTTTGACATAGTTTATAAATACAACTAACTACTAACGTACACAACAATAGAATTCTGATTGGAATCGGATAAGTGGGATTTGGAATAAATAGCAACAATCCCTCCTGGTTCTCGCTTCAGGGCATCATTATAACTTGAATGGCATTTTGATTACATGTTTTACACATGCAAATACACACACACACACACACACACACACACATACACACATACACACTCACACACGCATACACATACATGTAATACACATAAACACACTTACTTTCTTTCTCTTTTTCTATCTTTGTGACACTATCTATCTATCCATCTATCTATCTATCTATCTATCTATTTATCTTTCTATCTATCTATCTATCTATCTATCTATCTATCTATCTATCTATATATCTTTCTATCTATTTATCAATCAATCTATCTATCTATCTATCTATCTTCTATCTATCTATCTATCTATCTATCTATCTATCTATCTATCTATCTATCTATCTATCTATCTATCTATCTATCTATCAATCTATCTATCTATCTATCTATCTATCTATCTATCTATCTATCTATCTATCTATCTATCTATCTATCTTCTATCTATCTATAAATCTATCTATCTATCTATCTATCTATCAATCAATCAATCTATCTATCTATCTATCTTCTATCTATCTATAAATCTATCTATTTGTCTATCTATCTATCTAACTATCTATCCATCTAAGTTATCTATTTTTCTCACAAACGCGAACGAGCACACACAATAAACGGTATGTGTGTGTGTGTGTGTGTGTGTATGTGTGTGTGTTTGTGTAATTGCGTGCATTGATTAAGTAAAATAATCACATCTTCCAGCCGGAAATACGCACCAACACAGAAAAATGTGCAAAACCTTGAACGTTTACAGTCTGATTGATATAATTTAGTGAGAATTATTCATTAAAATTATTGTCTGAACACAATAACAAAGAGCTGAGTGAAGTCAATTTCGTTCCTGCTATTATTGAATTGTTGATAGGTCCTCGGCGATTTACGAGAATCACGTGAGTTTTATTGAAAAAATCACTCAGCCCCCAAACAAACAGTTAACACTGAACACATGTGTATGAAAAGTGCCAGACAAAAGGCAAGAAAGAAAAATACATGGAAAAAAAATAATCCCCAAAAAAAGCAGTCTA
>NC_088370.1:27824576-27882076 GCF_034508935.2 Berghia stephanieae | reverse complement strand
TAAGGCCCATGGAGCCGGAGTTTATCCCGGTTTCTATAGCGTGAAATGGACAATAGCAATTGCTTGCTATCCTTTAGACAGGAGGTTAGTCTCTCGCGAAGTACTTTTTATGCCATATCTGACAGACACAGCTACCCATTCATTTCCGGGTGAACAGGGGGTTCAGAAAAAAAAATCGACTGCATCTAGGATCGATTTCGGTCCCTTTGCGTGTGAAGCGAGTGCTCTACCAACTGAGCTATCGGGGACCCCCCCCCCCCCCCCCCCCGTCCCCCAACTCGGCTATCGGAACTTTTTACAGTCCATATTATATTGTACGTTTATACAATTGTATTCCATGACCTAAAGCCCATGCCGACCACGACCATGACCACGACAACGCCATGACCACCCCAGGACCTGTAGACTATTCCCCTGTATTCGAGGTCCACAACAGCTCGACCAACATGACTGAGGGAGATACTGCCCACTTTTTCTGCAATGTCCCCAACAGACCAAAGAAGACCTACATCAATTTCTGGAAGGGAGATGAGGTAGTGGCTGCAGTCTACGACCAGACTTTCTACGTAAGTCAACGATTTCATCAAATAACAATAAATTTCAGTGCCGACGTATACTTTTTTGCAGGTCTGCTAACCTAAATTGTTAGGGCCTCATTGTTGTAATGGAAATATTTACTCTCAAACCGACGCAAAATATTTATTGCCCATTACAACAATGTTAAAACGAGCTCATTATTCGGTCTAGTCGTTAGACCTGCGAATATGTTGACGTCGTTCAGTGCCCTTTTGTAACAGTGTAACCAATTCAATTTTCTTTAAAGTAAATAAATAAAAATCCCTGTATTCATCCCATAGGGGAAATTTGTCTCTACGATCTATTCCAAGCGAAGACTGCAATAACCCAGGCGTCAGCCACAGTGCAGCGCCGCAAAGTGAACTATGGGCGAGGTGGTGATCTGGTCAAAACCACACAGCGCAGCGGCGAGTGATTGAACTCGGTACCTTTCGGGTACGAAGCAAAGACCGTACCACTGAGCCACGCTGCGCCACATGCACTGATGATCTGTTCTAACTGAAGGGATTACAAATCTGTCAACATGATCCGGGTCAAGGTCAAGAAAGATAAGGATGACATTCCTACAGATGTTAGATGTCAAGGTCAAATGATGAACAGATGTATAGATAGAATGCGCTTGGCCAAGGAGTTCACAACATTGCCATCCGGAAGTATAAAGGACCAACACACAAACTCTGTGTAACCATGAACGTTTATAGTCAGGTTAATACTGTATTAACCCGACTATAAAAGTTCATGGTTACACAGAGTTTGTGTGTTGGTCCGTTATACTTCCGGATGGCAATGTTGTGAACTCCTTGGCCAAGCGCATTCTATCTATAGACAGAACGAAGTTGACGTGACTCAGTCAGGTCTTTGTTATTGTTTCTTTTTTTTTTTATTGCCATCCACGTTTATGAGGTATTCTCACTAAACCGCATTAACCCGTAGTCATCGTTAACTTATATATATAGTTCGAAGTTGACGTCACTCAGGTCCTTGTTATTGTTTTTTGCCATCCGCTTTTATGAGTAGTTCTCACTAAATTGTATTAACCAGACTATAGATAGATCGAAGATGACGTCACTCATGTATTTGTTATTGTTTTTTGCCATCCGCGTTTATGAGTAATGCTCACTGAACTGTATTAACCTGACTATAAACGTTCATGGATACACACAGTTTTGTGTGTTGATTCGTTATACTTCCGGATGGCAATGTTGTGAACTTCTTTGCCAAGCGCATACTATCTATAAGTTAACGATGGCTACAATTAACCAGACTATACATGTTCAAGGTTACACATATTTTTTTTGGTGTTGATCTGTTATACTTCCGGATGGCAATGTTGTGAACGTCTTAGACAAGCGCATACTATCTATAATGATATTCTCCTCAGGATACACTGTTAGATATGAATGTCTGAGAAGTGCTTCATAAATGGGTGGTGATGGAGATACACTGTTTTTATTATCTTTCGAGACACAGTGAGTGCACGACTGCTAGACCCTATTGTAGGCCTACACTTTGTTCCTTTTAACCCTGTCCGTACCAACTCTTAGGAAAATCGTCACACTCCTTACGATACAACCAACATGGTTCCTATTCAAATTTCTTTTGTACACCATACAATTTAAAGAACATGAATAGGGTGTTGTAGAGAATGTTTTGCTAAAGAAATTATGTATCGCAAGAACTTACAGCTATCTATTGTGTTTGCGTGATAAAAATATATATGTTGGGTGTGAAGTTTTGGGGAAAATCCTGAAAATGGCTGGTAAGGAGAGAGTTAAATAAATAATTATGGCTGCGCAGTCTCTATGGACGCTTGTCGTGAATGTGTGTGTTACTTCGAGTTTGTCAGTCTGTTTCTATTATCCAGTTAGTAATTTGCCTACATAAATATCTGTCTAGTGCAAGTGTTCTTAGCTTCAGAATGTCATCATATGTGTTAAGGTGCTGAGGCAGTTGTATATTTCCTTGTGTTGTTGAAATCAGTTCTTCGGTTGTTGTTTCTAAATGTATTTGATATTTGTTTAGAGTTAAACGCTGATCAGATCGTTGTTTCTTCTATTATTTCATCAGATGTCTAACCTTAGGACCCATGACAGCGGCGATTACTGGTGTTCTCTTCAGACTGACCAAAGGAAATACAAATCTACTAACGCGATCCAAATCAACGTTGAGAAAGATAAGGATGACACTCCTACAAACGTTATCACCTCAACGCCCATGTACCCGAGGGGCCACCCCACTCTGCGGCTGCAAGGATCTCTATCTTTGCTTTTCGAGGGATCAAGTGTTCATTTTAAATGCGAGGCACCGGGATACGATTCCGATGTGAGCTACGAGTTGAGCAGAGACGGTCGGGTTATCGTTGAACAAAGAGGAAGCGATTTCTACGTAAGTGCGTGGGTCGTAGCACCGTGTGTACGTATATGCAGGTCTGACATATGAACCCACTTATGGGGCTAGTTTAACAGTTGTTCTGGATAATATTTTGCGTCATTTTTTTGAGATTTCCATTACGACAATGAGCCCATAAGGAATTGGATTATCAGACCTGCAAATAAGTGCTTGTCGGCTCTTAGCTAATGTTGATTTGTTTAATTAAGGAGCTAGGGAGCAGACACGGGTGTAAGGTAAAGATCTGAACAAGTGTGTATGAAAGGTACCAGACAAAGCAAGAAAGAAAAATACAAGAAAAGAAACAAACCGTAACACGTGTAATCGTAGGACGTCTGACCGGTAATTAGAAGGTCTGAGGTTCGATCTCCAGTCGAGGTAGAATGATATTTTGGGATGGGTTTTTTTTCTTGTATTTTTTTTTTTCTTGCTTTGTATGGCACATTTTATGCATACTTGTTCAGTTCTTGAATGGTTTAACTTTAAAAAAAAAATTTATGAAAAGTAATGATAAGAAAAATATGACAGCTAAAATAAAAAGAATAAACACCAAACACGGAACGTTTCGTGCTCAAAACCCCTTCTTCAGTCAGTAACAAAAACAATAGTAATTTATTTTTTTTACTTAGGCCGCCCTTTGGGGCGCCCAACATGAGTCACAAGTCTTCCCCATTCTGTCATGTCCTCCATGAGTGTAGGCAGCTCCCGGATATTGTCCATTCCTGTGTATTCTAGCAGACAGTCAATGTATGTTGTATTCTGTCTGCCTCTGTTTCTGGTTCTTTCAAGTGGTTCCCATAGCACAATACTGCTTGCAATCTCCTCTTTGTATGTCCAGCAGTGCCCCGCAAGTCTGTCTTCCCTGTTGTATCTTCAGTCACTGGGGGGAGGTCACCGTAGAGCTCTTCATTTGACATGTGCATTTCCAGCTTACGTTGAAGACCATCCGCAGCATACGAGTGTAGCAGCCGTCCAGTTGCTTCTCAAGGGCTTTTGTTAGAATCCATGTCGCTGCTCCATATAGAAGCACTGACTCTACCGTTGCCAGGAACAGTCTCTTCTTTATTTCCTTCTGTAGATATGAGCTCCAGATTTTCCTGAGTTTGTGACAGGCACTCCAAGCGAATGCTTTCCCGACAGAGATATCAGAGGAACTGCTTTGGGCTCACCTCCTATGTACTTGAAGTTGTCAACTTCCTTCAGCCATTCTCCGTTCTTTGCTTGAATGCTAATTGGCTTTTCTTGGTAGTAGGTTTGGAAAACTGTCTTCTTAGCATTTCAGCACAGTCCTACTCGTTCAGCCTCAGTTTCAAGTCTATTGAGGACTTCTTGTGCCTGGTACATCTCCTCGTTCAGTAGAGCCAGATCATCGGAGAAATCTAGATCCGTGACAATCATAGCTGGATTGCGCCTACTTCATATAACATAAATACAACATATAAATCCAGACAAATGTCTTGTCCTCTAGTCATAGGAGCTTGGAAATTGATTTGATTTAATAGGACCCACATAAAATTTACTTTATACTGTTAACTTGATGGTTGATTATACTATGGTGTTTGTATAGTGAGACAATGAAATTGAGCAATAATGCAACAACGAGACTTATAAAAACAACATCAAAATCATCAACAACAACTGCTACTACCAGTATTACAACAACAACAACAACAACTACAATTACTACGACTACAACTACTTCTACTACTACTACTACTACTACTACTACTACTACTACTACTACTACTACTACTACTACTACTACTACTACTACTACTACTACCACTACTACTACTACTACTACTACTACTACTACTACTACTACTACTACTACTACTACTACAACTACTACAACCACTACAACTACTACTACTACCACTACTACTACTACTACTACTACTACTACTACTACTACTACTACTACTACTACTACTACTACTACTACTAAACTACTACTACCACCACCACCACCACCACTACTACTGTTACTATGGCATTGTTATATGATTTGTTACTCCCATCTAAATCCATCCCTAGCTGTACAACATGAGCGTGAAGGACACGGGTCGATATGCTTGTGCTGTCTTGCTGGTGTACAGGACGGTTGACTCATTTAACTCTGTCTACATACAAGTCAAATCTTGGAATGGGTATGATGGGGGTAAGACAACGTCTTCTTGTTTTCAGGTCTGACAACGCGAATTGTTATTATTATCTCATTGTCATGATGGAAATCGTCTCAAACTATTGATGTTAAGCGTTTAGGTAAAATTCTCACAACATCCGCCAGCTTGATATAAGGTACCAACACACGATACTATGTGCAATCGTGAACGTTTATAATTTGATTGATACAATTTAGTGATAACTAATCACCAAAATGGCTGTCTCATAACAATAAACAAGAGCTCAGTGACGTCAATTTTGTTCCTTCTATAGAAAGAATGAAGATGACGCCACTCAGGCCTTTATTATTGCTTTTTGCCATCCATATTTATGAGTAATTCTCACTAAACTGTATTATCCAGACTATAAAAGTTCATGGTCACACATAGTTCTGTGTGTTGGTGCGTTATACTTATGAATGGCAATGTTGTGAGCTTCTTAGCCAAGCGCATACTATCTATATTACAACTGTGTTAAAACAAGCCCACGATTTTGTTCGGGTATCAGACCTGAAATATATACACGTGAGGACAAGGTGACGTGCACATATTTGCAGGTCTGACAACCCATTGGTGTAATGGAAATACTAAACAAAAGAAACAAATGAAAAGTATTCTCGATTGCAGCATGGCAATGTTAAAACGAGCCCATAATTAATTGCGTCCAAATGCCAGACCTGCAAATGTGTACACGTCGGAGTAGGGCATTGGGAAATGGCATCCCACTCTATATAGATAAAAGAAAGAAAAAAAAGAACAACTCTTGCTACACTCGCAAAGGGACCAAGATCGATCCCAGTTGCAGACGAGATTTTTTTTCTGACACCCCCCCCCCCTCTGTCCATCCAGCAGTGAATGGGTAGCTGAGTCTGTTAGATTTGGCGGAAAGTACCTTGCTATAGGCTAATGTCCTATCAAAAGGATAGCAAGCAATTGCTATTGTCCGTTTCATGCTATAAAAACCGGGAAAAACTCCGGCTCCATGGGTCGAATGGCTCTGAAGGACAACGAGAGAGAGAGAGAGAGAGAGAGAGAGAGAGAGAGAGAGAGAGAGAGAGAGAGAGAGAGAGAGAGATTCTCGATTGCAACAATGTTAAAGTGTACATGTCGGAGTAGGGCATTGGAAAATGACATCCCACTTTTCATAGATAAAAGAAGAAAAAAAACGAGAAAAACAATAAATATAAACACACACACACACACACACACACACACATATATATATATATATATATATATATATATATATATATATATATATAGAGAGAGAGAGAGAGAGAGAGAGAGAGAGAGAGAGAGAGAGTGTAATATGAACTGGAAAGATCTGAACTTATTACATTAAAACATGTAATTACAACCTTGCATTTCCATACAAATTTGGAGCGCAATCAATAAACGCCCCACCATTCAAAATACAGTTTTAAAATATTGATTATCGTTGATGATCAGATCTGCCACTGAGGGTTTGTCCGGATTGCAAAGGCACTGTAAACAATAAGAAACGATAGGCCACAGAATATTAGCAAGTTAACGATACGTTCACAACCTACAACGATCGACGTACGACGAGGAAGAAAACAAAGTTCCTGGGTGGGGTTCCTGACCTCCCCTATATTGGGCAGGGAGGGGGGGGGGTACATACTGTGTCTTCTATCCCCTTATATCTGTTTTCCAACATGCTTTCAGTCTTTGTCTTGGAATGAGACTTCTTGGTTTTGTCCTGGCCCTGGCTGGAGTCCTAGCTGGGAGGGAAACAGTCAAATGCATAGTTATTGTTTTGGGAGATGATATTTTTTCCTTGTAAATCATTTCTATGTTATGTATTATTATATTTGTTATTTTTAGTGTATAATGTAAGCATTTGAGTGTATTCCTCTTTGTTGGATTTTGTGCTTGTGTCTCGATGAGACTTATAGTTGATCTCAAACTAAGTACATTGATGGTATGCTCTTTAAATCTACATCTGATCCCTATTTATTCCCAGTTCCCCTATGTCTTACTTTTTCTTGGGTGCTTTAATTGTAATTCTAGAACTTTTTTACTATCCCATTTTCTTCCTTTTTACTGGCGCTGATATAACCTAAATGTGTTGCAAGCGCCGTAAAAACCCTTTTAAAAAAAAACAAAAAACAAACAAAACGAAGATCTGTCCTTGGAGATTTAGGACAGATCTTGGGGAGTTTTTTTTTTCTCGTCGTTCGTCGATCGTTGCAGGTTGGGATCGTCATCGTTTATTTGCTATTTAATTAGATACAACTGACGTGTATTTATTTTCAGGTCTGATAAGCCCAAATTGTCACTGGCTCGTCATTGTATACAATGGAAATACTATCAAATCAACGAAAATTACTGTCCATTATAAAAACGTTAAATCAATAATAATAATAATATTAATAATAATAATAATAATAATAATAATAATAATAATAATAATAATAATATAATAATAATAATAATAATGATGATGAATGATGATGATGAATGATGATAGATGATGAATGATGATGATGATGATGATGATGATGATGATATGATGATGATGATGATGATGATGATGATGATGATGATGATGATGATGATGATGATGATGATGATGATGATGATGATGATGATGATGATGATGATGATGATGATGATGATGTGATGATGATGATGATGTGATGATGATGATGATGATGATGATGATGATGATGATGATAATGATGATGATGGTTATGATGATGATGATGATGATGATGATGATGATGATGATAATGATGATGATGGTTATGATAATGATGATGATGATTTGATGATGATTGATTGATGGTGATTGATTTATGATAATAATGATGATGATGAGGATGATGAAGATTGATGATGATGATGATGATGATGATATCTTTCATCTCCATAATTTCATAAAGGCAATTTGTTATTTGGTTTACAAAGTTAGAAAGTACACACACTCATTTACTGGAAGCAAAACGTAGACTATTCAATTACGTGACACATTGAAGAACATACCCATTCAATTATTCCATATTATAATAACGTCGTATTTCCCTACTGTTTACCACTTCATTCCATCCACGGCCACTGCCCAATTCCTACCACCACCAAGGTCATGGCCACTACGCCAACACTACCACCCCTGGACCTAGATACTATTCCCCTAAAATCGAGCTCCTCAACAACTCCACCAACTTGACCATCGGGGACCGGGCCCGGTTTTTCTGCAACGTCCCCAAGGCACCCATGGACGCTTACTACCAGTTTTGGAAGGGAGATAATTTGTTAGTCGCTTCAACCTATGGCCCGTATTATGAAGTAAGTCAACCTGATATGGATTAATCCCATTCACACATTCGATATTTTTTCTTTGTAGCGTTTTTTCGATATATTGTCCATTGTGTTTAAAGCATTGGTCGCCATTTTGAAGAAATATGTACCGTAATCAAGGGACTGAACCGTGTAAAATGTCAAAAATTAACTCCCTTTGTCCTTCCCACATACTGTCTATAATAGGGTTCAACAGTCGTGACGTCACTTCCCTCGTTATGACGCATAGTAACTGGTTCTAAACTAGTGGAACAATGGCGGACTCTAATATCTCCATCACCGCCCTTATGAAGTACTTCTCTGATGAGCATAGAAGTGTATCCAGAGGAGATAAACATTATAAATCTGATCATGTTTTGACCTTTATACATCCTGATCACATGACATGTGAAAAAGTTATAGCCAGCATGAAGAATAAAAAGTACCGAGTTTCTTTGTTTATAACCAAGCTGCTGGTTGCTGGGTGGACGTGACATCAGACTATTGAATCCTTTTGTAACTAATGAGACTACTACTACTACTACTACTACTACTACTACTACTACTACTACTACTACAACTACTACTACTACTACTACTACTACTACTACTAATACTGCTATTACTTAGCAATGACTATGAAAATTATAGCCCTATCTCCACTGAGTAAAAATCTTTTTGAATTTTGAAAATCCATTAATATATACCAAAGTTATGCAGTTTCAAATGTGTCATTTTTTTTGATGACGTCACAAAGAGGAAACAATACAGATATGGGACGCTTTTTCTGCGTTTTACTCTGGTTTGTGGCTGTATCTCGCTTAATACGTGGAATAAGATATTAAAACTTGGCAATGTTATGGCAAAATTATCAGAAAATATGATGAAGACATCAGAAGGGTTCTAGCGTATAGTTTTAGAGCTGTATGACTAAGGTCAACTATAATTTTGTTTTAAAATATATATAATATTGATCATTTAAAACTTTTTCGAAGTGTAATTTTGTGTCTACAACCCATACAAATGACAGAAACAATGCCTGCTAAATTATTATCAATGAGTCCCGTGAGACCATGGCTTGTGTAATTTCTAGTATTTATTTGAGAGAGAGAGAGAGAGAGAGAGAGAGAGAGAGAGAGAGAGAGAGAGAGAGAGAGAGAGAGAGAGTTAATCTTCTATCCCTATGGCCTATGACATAACAATGAAACAATACCTTAATTTTTTTTAAGCGCGCGAGGATTTGTGTCATCAGTCATCGCGAACAAGGTTGCCCGATGGCCACGTGTGTGGCCAAATATATAATTTTGTTTTTTTTAATTAAATGTTATTAATCTATTTTTGTCTCAGTGACATTTATCCTAGTCTATTCAATTTTCTGTTTGTTAAAACTTAGTTCATTTTAAGTGGGCCAGTCTTAATAGTGAAAGCCATATGATTTTCTATTTAGCCACTTTTGAAGTCAAATTTGGTCAGCCTTGGCTCGCTCACGTCATTTTCGTGTCGCGCGATGGGGGAGCAAAATGGCCGTCTCCATATTTTCACTCATTGAAATGTAAATTGGGTTGATGTTTTGTGAGAATACGGGAAAAATACTTATCATAATTCAATGAAATTTGCAATATAAATAGAAGAAATGTGCATATAACCTTATGAGCGACAAAATCTCTCCTCTTGGTAGTTTTAGAAATATTTTACTCCAAAGACTAAAAATCTATTTTTAACGGTCTTCTGGTAATCGTCGAGTTTTGTCGCTTGACATTATCTAAAATGACCTCTTTTCTGTGTGCCAACTTTTAGTCATATTCATCGATAAACAGCGTCGTAATTATTTTTTTTTTTAATAGCATGCACGGAACGGCTTCGTCCCATATTTTGTCGCGAATTTGGGCACTTCGTTAGCGGAAAAGAGGCCCAAAGATTTGTGCGGGATAGTCATTGCACTACTACTACTGTTACAACAAAAACTACTACTACTACTACTACTACTACTACTACTACTACTACTACTACTACTACTACTACTACTACTACTAGCAGTATTTAAATTGTGATAATAATTAAATATATAATATTATTTCTTTCCTTCATCAGATTTTTAACCTGAGAGTTTCAGACAGCGGGATGTACTGGTGTTCCATTCTTATAAACCAAGGGAAATTTAAATCTTACAACATGGTCACCATGAAAGTCAACACAGTAATCAGAGTATCAACTACCATGAACCCAATGGGCAAACCGACTCTGGTGCTACACAAACCGATATCTTACTACTATGAGGGAGCAGGGGTCCATTTCGAATGCCAGGCACCAGGGTATGGATCTAATATTAGCTATGAATTGAGTAAAGATGGCCGGGTGGTCAGACAACAACGAGGGAATAATTTTTTTGTAAGTATTTACAGTGGAAGCGACATGCACTTAACCCTCGCTCTCCTTACCAGCCATTTTCAGAATTTTCCCCAAAACTTCTTACCCACCAAACACAAAAACAGACATTTCTAACTCAAACAGAAAAGCAAAACGCACATTCTATACATAATATTATTAGACAATATGAGCTCTGTTACAGAATGTCAAGTTTTTATAGCTATAGCAAGCAGAAATGAAATCTGGATGAGAAAAGTGACGGTTGCATCGAAACAAATTTGACGATTTTCCAATAGGTGGTAAGGAGAGGGTTAAATACAGGTCTGGTAACTCAATTCATTATGGGCTCATTGTTGTAATGGAAATCTTTAAAAATGACGCAAAATATTGTCGATTACAACAATGTTAAACTAGGCTCATAATTGGGTTCGGATGTCAGACCTGCATACGTCGAGTGGAACCCATGTATAACAGGCCGGGGTATATCGGGGACTCGGTTATAACATGGATTTTTTAAATCCCCGCTTTTTGAACTATCTCTTTGCCTTTAGTAAAATTTACTGGATATAGCAGGTACTTTTTAAAGCCTGATCGGTTAAAACATGAGCGCCGAAACCCACTTAATATCTTCAAACAAATTCCAATTGCACACATTGCGTCAAGTAAGCCTACAGCTAAAGGCGAATGAGAGCTAGACAAGGCCTTGTTTGTGAATACACCGTATTTGTTTGTATGGGCTATAACAGGGATTTTAGGCTGGTCCCACCATCGCTGTTAAACTGAGGTTCCACTGTACTACCCCCCCCCCCCCACACACACACACACACTCACACACACACACACCACCACTAACCCTAATACTGTTGCTGCTGCTGCTTCTTCTATTACTCGTACTGCTACCAGTCTACTATTACTACCTACTCCTACTACGACAACTACTGTTAATACTACTACTACTACTACTACTACTACTACTACTACTACTACTACTACTACTACTACTACTACTACTACTACAATTACTGCTACTACTACTACAACAACAACAACAACAACTACTACTACTACTACTGCTGCTGCTACTACTACTACAACTATTACTACTACTAATACTACTACCACAACTACTACTACTACTACTACTACTGCTACTACTACTACTACTACTACTACTACTACTACCACTACGATTACTACTGCTACCCCTACAACAACAACAACAACAACTACTACTACTACTACTACTACTACTACTACTAATACTACTACCACAACTACTACAACTACTACTACTACTACTACTACTACTACTACTACTACTACTACTACTACTACTACTCCTACTATCATCCCCAGCTATACAACCTGAAACTGTCCAACTCTGGCCGATACGAATGCGCTGTGCTGCTGGTGTACAGAAAGGTCAACTCCCATAACTCGGTGTACATTCAAGTTGTCAAATCCTGGAAGGGTGATGAGGGGGGTAAGTTTCATTTCCAATGTTTTCATACATGCTCTAATTCTAAAAGCGCAAAGTTCATTTCCGACGTTTTCAAACATGATGAGCGGAGCTCATTTTCGGTTTTCATACAATCTATCTAATTTTATCGGTTTTCATACAATTTATCTAATTTTATCGGTTTTCATACAATCTATCTAATTTTATCGGTTTTCATTACTATTATCGTTCTACAATCTACTAATTTTATCGGTTTTTACATACAATCTATCTAATTTTATTTATCGGTTTTCATACAATCTATCTAATTTTATCGGTTTTCATACAATCTATCTAATTTTATCGGTTTTCATACAATCTATCTAATTTTATCGGTTTTCATACAATCTATCTAATTTTATCGGTTTTCATACAATCTATCTAATTTTATCGGTTTTCATACAATCTATCTAATTTTATACGGTTTCTACAATCTATATTTATCGTTTTCAAATCTATCTAATTTTATCGGTTTTCATACAATCTATCTAATTTTATCGGTTTTCATACAATCTATCTAATTTATCGTTTTCTACATTATCAGTTATCGTTTTCATACATCTATCTATTTATCGTTTTCTACATTATCTAATTTTATCGGTTTTCATACATCATCTAATTTATGTTTCAATCTATCTAATTTTATCGGTTTTCATACAATCTATCTAATTTTATCGGTTTTCATACAATCTAGATATCTAATTTTACGAGATTGGAAAAAAGTGCAAAGTACTATTTCAACGTTTTTCTTTTTTCTTTTTCTGCGTGGGATTCCTGATCTCCATTGCGGCAGGGAGGCACCAACTGTGTCTTTTATCCCTCTGAAGCTGTTTTACCATTTGCCTTCTGTCTTTGTCCTGGAATGAGATGAGATTACTTGTTTTTTTCCTGGCCCTGGCCGGGGTCCTTGGCTGGGAGGGAAACAGTCATATGTATAGTTATTGTTTTGGGAGATGATATTCTTTTCTTTGTAAATCATCGCTCTATTATGTTTTATCATATTTGTCGTTTTGAATGTATAATGTAAGCATAATTTGGCTGTATTCCTCTTAGTGATATCTTGTGCTCCTTTCTGGATGAGACTTTTATGGATCCTTCCTTGTGCCTCCTCCACCCTAACCCTCCCTTCCCGTATAAAACCAAATGAGAGTTGTCCTGGGGTGCATAGATTAATACTTTCTTTTCTTTTTTCTTTCATTGCAGAGCGTCACAATGGCGGGGATTCCTCAGTCCCGTTTTCCTTCACTTTCCTCATGACCTCTCTCACGCTAGCGGTAACAACATGGCCCTTGCTGGAATCACAGACTACCTAACTAGATGGACGGATTGACGAAAGCAAAAACTCAGAAACGTTTCAGTCTGTTACAGTTTAGGACTTTAGAAAAAAAAAGATTTCTATTCCTTTTTTTTTTTTTGTAATTTTGTTGTTGTTGTATATAGTTTCTTGACGATTAAAAAATTTTTGATAGCGTCAATTGGCGGAACTTTGCCTCAAGGGATAAATTTGCCTCTGTTCCTTTGGAACATTTTGAATTATCCCAGTTTTCTTGTAGTTATTTTCCCGGAAAAATGAATTGCCTATTTAATCAAAAAGTAAGTTTCCCCTTATGGCAAAGTTACCCGAGTTGACGGTATGTGATTCAGTGTCCAAAATGGATAGTATACAGAAAATGCATCTATTAAAACCACGAGATAAAGCCAAAGGAAAGACCGAATATGCTTTTTGTATGGCGTTTCTTTAAAATTAAAAATGTTTGAAATGTGAAACTTTATTATTTTCGGTATAACTTTGGACTTGTAGGCAGTGTGTAGCACAAGCACAAAATGCACATACACACACACACACACACACACAATATATATATATAATATATATATATATATATATATATATATATATATATATATATATATATATATATATATATTCTCTCTCTCACACACACACACACAAAGGTTGGATTGAAAGTACAGTGTATGTGATAAGAGAGAGAGAGAGAGAGAGAGAGAGAGAGAGAGAGAGAGAGAGAGAGAGAGAGAGAGAGAGAGAGAGAGAGTCCAAATTGATTTGAAGCAAGGATAATTTAGGCCATTTGGATTGTTTCCCTTGAGATGTGGCTATTACAGGGATTTTAGGCTGGTCCCACCATCGCTATTAAACCGAGGTTCCACTGTACTACCCCCCCCCCCCCCCACCTCCCAAGGAAAATATACAAAATATAATTCTTTTCTTAATAACACTTAAGTCCAAGTAAAGACAAATAAAACTTCAATACAAGTTTAAGAAAACTTTTGACTTTTCTATCATTATAAAAGGGTTTCTTCTTGAAGTTTATAAAGATTACGATACTTTTAAACTCGTGCTAACGCCTAAAAAAGGTATCATTTTTTTAAAAAAGTTGTTTTTAAGGTTTTTACGGCGCTTGCAACACATTAAGGTCATACCAGCGCCAGTAACAAGGAAGAAAATAGGATAGTAAAAAGTTGTATATTTACAATAAAAGCACCCAGGAAAATGTAAGACAAAGGGGAATGGTTCAAATAGGAAACACATGAAGATTCCAAGAGCACACTATCAGTGTACCTACTTAGTTTGAGATCACCTACGTCTCATCCAGACACAAGCACGGGCCCCCACTTAGAGGAATACACTCAAATGTTTACAAATCATATATAAACTTTAAACAAAACATAACACAGTGCATAACAGAGAGATGATTTACACGACAAAAAATGTCTTCCAAAACTAACTATACATTTGACTGTTTCTCTCCAAGCTAGGATATCAGGTCAAGGCCAGGACAAAACCAAGTAACCTCATTCCAAGACAAAGAAAGAAAGCATGTTGGATAACATATAGGGGGATAGAAGACAGTAAGGGCCTCCCTGCCCACTATGGGAACCCCACCCAGAGGTATCTTTTTGTTTGAGAAGATAAATTATGACAACTGGAGCCCTTTTCGGTTATTCCATTGCATAGTGAGCGACTAGGTGGTCTACTGGTATGACACTCGCCTTCAGATCAGAAGGTCCAGGGTTCGAGTCCTGCTCTGAGCTGCGCATGGTTGAGTCCTTGTAAAAAGCTCTTCACTCCCAGTTCTCGGGGTGTAAAATGAGTATATGGCAATTAAATTAACGGTGTTGTCATTCATTCATTTTCACACTTACTTATCCGAACCAGCGACCACCTGAGCTCTAGTCCTTCGGTCTATTCATTGTCAAAACAAAAAAAACAAAAAATGTAATATTAATATCTGCCATAAGAAAAGCTCTGAATTCTAGTCTGTTAGCTGTCACGTCATATCAATGGCTGCCACACATTGTCTCATCTTGCTGATAAAGAATCCTGGCAGCTTCTCTCAGTTTCAGCACACTATCAAAGCACTTAGTTTGAGATCACCTAAAAGTCTCATCCAGACACAAGCACGGCTCCCCACTAAGAGGAATACATTCAAATGTTTACAAATCATAAATAATATGTAAACAAAACATATTACAGTGCATAACAGAGATGATTTACAAGTTTATGTTTGTTTGTTTTTAAGTGTTTTACGGCGTTTGCAACACATTAAGGTCATATCAGCGCCAGTAAAAAGGAAGAAAATGGGATAGTAAAAAGTTCTAGAATTACAATTAAAGCACAAAAGAAAAGGTAAGACAAAGGGGAATTGGTTCAAATAGGGATCAGATGTAGATTCCAAGAGCACACCGTCAAAGTACTTAGTTTGAGATACCTAAAAGTCTCATCCAGACACAAGCGCAGGTCCCAACTAAGAGGAATACACTCAAATGTTTACCAATTATATAATATAATATGTAAACTAAACATAATACAATGCATAACAGAGAGATGATTTACAGTGAAAAAAATATCATCTCCCAAAACTACAACTATACATTCGACTGTTTCCCTCCCAGCCAAGGAATTCCAGCCAGGGTCTGGACAAAACCAAGTAATCTCATTCCAAGACAACGACAAGAAACAATTGGAAAACGGGTATGGGGGGATAGAAGACACAGCATGTACCTCCCTGCCCACTATGGGAGGTCAGGATCCCCACCCAGATGATTTACAAGGAAAAAAAATATCTCCCAAAACAAACTATATACATTTGAATATTTCCCTCTCAGTCAGGTTATCCGGCCAGGATAAAACCAAGTAATCTCATTCTAAGACAAAGACAGAAAGCAAATTGGAAAACAGATATAGGGGGATAGAAGACACAGTGCCTCCTTGCCCAATATGGGAGGTCAGGAACCCCACCCAGTTATCAGCTTTGATGCCAGACATTTTTTTTTTTTGTTTATTGCTTTAGGTCTCTTCCAACACAAATGAGGTTATATGAGAGACCGCTGAAACAAAAAAACAAGCAATCTAACAAAAATAGTACAAATGTAAATCAAAATCATAACCTAAAGATATAAGCTAAATTATAAATAACCAAGAACAAACAGGCAGAAGATTTACAGAAAAAAAAATATCCCCTGTCAAAAATACAATCACAAACCAAAGAAGCAGGATAGGCTAGTAAAGAGAAGAAGAAACGACATCACTATCGGATCGTACACCCATGCGAACATCATAGGTATATGATTCAAGGGTGATGCTCCCATCCAACCACCCGCTGATGCCAGACATTAGATAAAAGAAAATTGAATGCTTGTGTTGTTGTTTTTTTTTTTTTTTTCAATGTTTACTTTTAATCTTCTCAGCAAAGAGTATGTCATAGCAATAATCCAACAGAAACATTTAAATTTAAATTTAGATAAATACATAGATAATTATTTACACACAAAACATTCCTACTCTAAATCTGACACCTAGAGAGTAAGGGATAACAAACGCATAATTCAAATTCCATAACAACTTGTTGCCTTTGTCTTTCTTAAGAGTTACACGTTGCTTATGGCACTCTCAAATCGTGCATAAACAGCAGGGGGAAAGAAGAAGATTGGGTACTCAAATTATTGTACTCAGATCTAAAAGTTTTCTGTGCCGTCAATTGTGGGTAACTTTGCCTCAAGGGAAAACGTTGTCTCTGTGAATTTGGAGCATTTTGAATAATCTCATCTTTGTTACAGTCATTGTACCAGTTTAAAAAAATGAATTTTTATCAAAGGAAATAATTGTCACAAAACTAAACAATCTCTTATTGGTCCAAAATTCAAGAGGCAAAGTTTCCCCTTAAGGCAATGTTACCCCAGTAATCTTGGAGTAAGATTAAGATGAAACTGTTCAAAGGGAGAAAAGGCTCTATCGCGTTAAGATTGGAAGTACTCAAATATCCCAACAAAAAGTTAGAACGGGATACGTATATACATATAGACACAGTATACTTATATAAAATATTATATAATACCACACAAGCCGAGAAGATGATTCAGAGTCAATTCTTCAAAGAAAATAGAAATCCATCTTACTGTCTCCCTCTTGGCAACAGACCCCAGACAGGGACTTGATCTAATGCAAGATGTCTAATTCCTAGACAAAAATGGACAACTCATCAGATATAGGGGAATATGAGACACTACCATCAGCACTAGCCTGCCTCCCAATTTATTCTTTCTTGGCCTTTAGACTTTGCGACAAAATAACATTTTATCTCCAGTATGGAGAAAAAGAATAAGAGAATAACATGTTAATCTTGGACAGTCTTGAAAATTAAACATCGCAGGATATGTTGAACTTAGAAAGAAAAGAAGAAAAAGTTGTGACAAATCCTTAATTATGTATAAATATTTCAGCCCAAGCACCTGACACAGACAAAAACATGCATGTGAGTGCATGAATGCTTGCACACAAACACGCATAAACTAACATAGGCACGTATCCACACTATGACATGAAAACACATCATGCATTCAAAAATATACAAATCTTAATCATATCACACTCATTTACATATATAAACTTTTACTTTGTTCCATGTATCTAAGCTTCCTTGTAAATTCTGTTGATTGCGTGCAATGACAATACCTTAACCTTAATAAATTAAATATAAAAAATCCATGGTAACACATAATAATATATGTAAAAAAAACAAAACAAACAAACGACAAAACAATAAATCATTATTTTGCATTTAGGAGCTAACTTTGTTTGCAACACGTAATATCATATCACACATAGAAAGATAAAATGTGAGGGGAAAAAAAGGAAAATGAGAGATGTAGAAATTATCTGTACTTATAAGCATACATGTGCATACAAGCACGTGCTTGAGGAAAAAAGTACAAAAGAGAATTGTTTGTTTTTATGGGTTTTACAGCACTTAAGACACTTTAAGGTCATTTCAGCACCAGTAAAAAGAAAGATGATTAGGGAAATCATGTCAATCTGAAGTTAAAGCATTAGAGAAAAAGTAAGACAAAGGGGAATTGGTTCAAATAGAGAACAGAAGATTCCATGAGCAATCTATCAATGTGCCTATTTTGACATCACTGAAAGTCCCATCCACGCACAAAGCAAAGGATGTCGTCACTAATGAAGGGTAGACACAAATGTTTACAAAGTATATATTCAAAACTAAAAACGGAAATGGAACATAACAGAGAGATAATTTATAAGGAGAACAAATATCCTATCTCCAAGAAAGGAACCATACATTCAACTGCCTTCCTCTCAGATAAGGATCGCTGCCAGGACCAATTAAAAACCCGAGCAACGCCAATCCAGAACAAGGAGGAGAACATTGTGGAAAGGGGATAGATGAGACATCAACAGTGATCTCTCCACCCACCTTGGGAGGTCAAAAGACCCACTCGGCATTTGTCTGTCAGAGACACCTTGACCCCATATCATTATCAATAATAATAATATCATAATAGGTGCAGGAACTATACAAGTCTACTTGACTCAAATCTTTGCTCTTTCCCTCAAACATAAAATATGTCCGTTTTGTTTTTAATGGTCTTACAGCGCTTGCGACACATTAAGCTCATTTCAGCATCAGCAAAATGGAAATTTAAAAATTCTAGATTCACAATTAAAAGCACACAACACAAAAAAAAGTTCACAAAGGGAAATCGTACAAATAGGGAATGAATGTAGATTCCAAGAGCATAACATTATTTGTGCATAGTCTGAGATCACCTAAAAAGCCTCATCTAGACACAAGCACAGGGTTCCACTAAGAGGAACACATTCAGATCCTTTCACTATACATTGAAAACAAAAAAAAATATAACAATACATAACAGAGAGATAACTTACAAGGAAAAATATATCATAACCCAAAACTTTTACTATACATATGTAATTTGACTGTTTCCCTCTCAGCCAAGGACTCCAACAAGGGGAAAGGACAAAACCAAGTAATCTCATTCCAAGACAAAGACAAAAAGTAAGTTGGAAAAACAGATACAGGGGTATAGCAGACACAGAGGCGACCTCCCTGCCCACTATGGAAGGTCAGGAACCCCACCCAAAAATGTGAAATACTACATTGTAACGAAAAAGTAGTGAAAAATACTGATGAGAGCCGCAGTGCTGCTCAGGTCTTTGAAATTCTCTGTAATCAAATTCAATAAAAGCAAAACGAGCAAGCATCCTACATCACATGAAAACATACATCATATCTATAGAATCTTGAAAACAAGAGTAGTAATTAACATTTTCCTTCAATAACTGGGATAACAAAAACAAAAACTATTTAAAATCAAATTTGTATCAAAATGCTCACATACACACACACAGACACACACACACTCACATAAACACACATGCAAATACACAATATTTTATACTGAGTAGAATTAGAATGTGTATGGGCTAATTTCTAATAGCTTTTATCTGATTAAAAGCTCTAAAGAAGAAAACAAAAAATCAAAACAAATCAAAGCCTTTATAAGGCGCTACTGTTATCTTCAACGGTAATCTGAACTAGGATATTGAAACCATTCATAAATACAGTAGCAACAACAACAATAATAATAATAATCATAATAATAATAATAATAATAATAATGATAATAATAATAATAATAATAATAATAATAACAATCATAATAATAATAACAATCATAATAATAATAATAATAATCATCATAATAATAATAATAATCATATAATAATAATAATAATAATAATAATAATAATAATAATAATAATAATAATAATAATAATAATATATAATAATAATAATAATAATAATAATATTAATAATAATAATAATAATAATAATAATAATCATCATAATAATAATAATAATAATCATAATAATAATAATAAAAATAATAATAATAAATCTTTATCATCATTGTATAAATTACACTTAAAAACCATCAGTAAAAAATAACTTACCAAATCAGCTGAGCTATATAATCAACAACAATCAATTAAAAGCAATCACAGGCCATCATCATCTCATTAAAAAAAAGAGACAACATACACTACTTCATTCAATATTGCAGATATACTTGACTATACAATATACAAACAAATTGTAAGTCATTTCATTGTAATATCAACACCAAGACGGCGTGAGCCAAAGAAAAACATTCATTATCACATCAACTTTTTTCAAGTTCAAGAACCGTCACAAACACACCAAAACAAACAAACCAAAAAACAAAAAAACAAAAACAAAAATCTTTAAAGAAAATCACATACCATCTATCATTTCAAGTACAATTGTAAGTGACATTTGGTCACTTTAGTGTTATATAACATACATATATATATATTGTTATATATTTCGTATGTATTAAAGAATAAACCAACAAGAAATAATTATGGTTTTTATATAAATCACGATTTTAGCACTTACGATTATCTGACATGGTGGCTTTTTGAAAAAAAAATATTTTTTAATCCCAAATTTTGCAAGCTCAAAACAGAAAAATTTGCAAAACATTTGTGATTAAGTTTCCTAAAAATCCATAATTAGTTCATGAAAGAGAAAGGTATTTGTTTGTTTTTAAGGGTTTCGCGGCGCTTACAACAAATGTAAGGTCATATCAGCACCAGTAAAAAGGTAGAAAATGAGATAATAAAAAAGAAACTACTCTTGATCTTTCACGTTCTACACGAGCGATTAAATTAAAAGAAAGAAAAAAATTCGTCTTTTTCTTTTCACCTTTTAAATTTTATTTATTCTATTTGTTGTTTTATTTTCTTTGCAAAATCTCGAAAATTTCCAAAAATTTCAAAAAAAAATTCCAGATTTTGCGGCCACAATGCAAATCAGTGATGTTTTGTGATTTTATGCGACCGCAAACGATGCAAAAAACTGCCATGCCAGGATACAACGTAAAATCCTTCATTACCGTGCACCGTGTCGATACTATTTTTATTCCTTCTGATATGATATGTATGTGATACTTGTCACTTACGATAGTACATCAAAACAACTGCGATTAACTTCTCTCTCTAACAAAAAAGAGTAATCTTCAAATATCTCGACAGAAAGAAAACATTAAATTTTTCAATCAAATTTATTTATCATTTCAGATAAAAACAACAAATTAAAAAAAAAAAAAAAAAGAGAAAAAATTATACTCTGACATCCCACTGAAATTTCTAATTTAGATTGAAGAGAGAGAGTAGTGGGTGTGAAACCCACCGGTCATTGATAGATATTTTATTCTATCTACACTGCCAAACCATATAAACCTGCTTCTTACACCCTTCACTCACACATGCAAGTAATAAAAACTCTATTCACATAAACTTTCAATGAAAACGATCTGTCGTAGATAATCTCTAAAAGCTCGAAGCTATTGACTAAAACCATAAGTTTTATGTTGATAGGTTTATTAGATTTTGCATGATGATATCAACGCAAACATATAAATCAAAGAATGGTTATTATCAAAGATATAGCATTACCAAATTTTAAGCTACATCAAATTATAGAAACAACAGGCATTATGACATTTTAAATGTTCTTTTAATGTCTCGTCAAAACAGAGATAATCAATATCCTATTCATCAGTTGTTTCAAGGTTCGAGTAAGCTTAAATAGGTCAAATTATCCTTGAATTCATACACTATTCTAATTGGCATTTGGTCACTTCAATGAAATATTGAAATATATTTGTCATGTGGCATATTTTTTTTTATTTCCAAATATTGTAAATTTTGCTGCTTGAAGCTTGAAGAAATAAATAACAATGTGAAATTGAATGTAAGCTTCAATTTAATGTACGAAAACAGATCAAATGGACGTTTTGGGTTTCCCCTTTATCAACAAAACATCCATCTTGTTGATAAAGGGGAAACCCGATGGTCCATTTTATCTGTTTTCGTTTATCAAATTGAAGCTTACATTCAATTTCACATTGTTATATATTTCCAAATAGAAGAACCAGTGATTTTGGGATATATCATGACTTTATCACATCCAAGAGTTTGTAAAATCTTTCATTATGACGCACTGTATCAATATTTTTTGCTGATAAGATAGTATGTGAAAATTGTTGCTTACATTAATATGTGAAATCATCTACGAAATGTTGAAATAAAGCGGAAAGTGCAATTAATTGCTTTTCACTTTGGAACTTCAATCTGTTCTTCCCATTGGGCCTTCCTCAATCTGACTTGAATCCGTAAACAAGTTCTAAATACTGTGTTGGTCATGTATATTTATGTGTAGTCACCTTCACTTTATTTCAAAATATAGAAAGAACGAAGTTGATGTCACTCAATAGCTCTATGCTATTGTTTTGAGCCAGCCATTTCTTACGATTAGTTCTGACTAAATTGTATTAATCAAGACTATAAACGTTTAAGGTTTACACATTGTTTTATGTGTTGGTACGGAATATCCGGCTGGCATTGTTATTATGAGATTTTAAAGTAAACTCATAGCATCAATATTCCACTTATGGATTAACCTGCTTGCTGGTATCAAGCTTTGGAAGAGTAACATTGAGACCTTTAATGCTGCACAAGACCATCAAGAAGGTACCATAATCTTTTGGATATATGCACTTTGACAATAATCTTAACTGCCTACTTGAAACCCAAAATTTCATCAGAAATAAACGGTTCAATTTCAATAATACGAAACCAAATGAAAAATGCTGCAAACAACCTTTTATACAGGCATCCTTTTACCGATGTTGATGGCCAATATACAAGTTAGCGATTGATTTAGCTATGAGGGTGTGGAACTGAAAGGTAACTATTTTTTCTCTCTCTAACACTGCAACCAAATTGCTTGAAATCAAAATCCAAAATATTTCTTCTGTTTCTGTATGTCTCTACGCAATTTTTTTTTTTTGGGGGGGGGGGGGGGGGGTTGTTATTAAAATTCCGTAACAATTTTGAACAAACTGTTAAAATAGGTAGGTATTATATCTCATAACTTACAGAAAATAAAAAGCAAAACAAAAAAAACTTTATTTCATAATTTTGGTGACTTAATCTAAAATTCAAGCTTCAGCCCCTTGTTCGCCCCAAATGATACCATGTCTCATCAGACCAAGAATCACAGATCATATACAGATATACACCTTCCCATATCTTGCATATCACTTGCAATATTATGATGAACAAAGTTTAAAACTTCAAATTGAGGAAAAAATGATCATCCGTTATGAGCTCCCTTTTCAAGCTACTCGCAAAAACATTGACAGGCAGAGAGAAAAGCAAAGTTCGTTCCTTACTTTTATCCGGTTTATATATAACAATCAATCTCATTCCAATTCATTAAATATTAGATCTCTACACTAGTTAATATAACTGTTACAACAACATAGACTCTGGTTTCTCCATCATTCGTTTGAATTCAGACAACCATTGGGCTCCTACAGCGCCATCTACCACTCGGTGGTCACAACTCAACGTCACTGTCATCACATGGGCCTCAGAAAATCTACAATGAAAGAGAAAAAAAAAAGTATCGTCATTATCGCAATGCAAATAAATCAATTTTTTAAAAAAATATTCATCACAAGCATGACAAGCATAAAAATTAATGAATTCAATTCTGTGCTGTCAAACAAATTATTCATAGTTGACAGCTTTCCTAGTATATGATTAGTCAACAATGGTGCTATGATACTTTTAAAATGTAGAAGAAAATCAAATTTAGGGTCTAAACAAAGAACTCATTCAATATTTCATCTGTGACGGACGTGATGCTCTTACTCTTTTCTAATCAACACACATTTCAATTGGTGACAAATTATGACAAGTGAAACACAAACACCTAACAAAGCTACTGGCTAAATACAATGAATTGTTGTTTTTTTTTAGGCTGCTATGTATTATTAGTGTCATTGTTTGTTTTTCACCTCTTAGATTATAGGGAGTTAGAAAAAAATCTCGACTTCACTCGGTCCCTTTGCGTGTGAAGAGAGTGCTCTACCAACTGAACTCCCGGGACATCCATGAAAGGACAAATGATATTGGGGAAATAGGAGAGATAGCAAGAGTATGGACTGATGTCGAATCCAATGGCCCTTGAGCCAAACATTCCCTTGACTAGTAGGAATTCCACCCACCACAAAGCAACCCCAACAAGAATCGCAATGCAGAAGACAGCACAGGAGTGCAATTCAATCTCATGGTTTTATCAATTTCTCTTTCCCCAATCCTGTAAGTTAACGATATATTTCAAATCCTAATATCTCTCACCACATTCAACAGGCATTAAAAAGAAGGGAACCAAACCATGTGCCATTTAGGAACCACAAGGTGATCTCTTAGCAAATAAAATATACCACTGTCAATCTAACATTCCAATTTCACAACACTTAAAGAAAAGAGATGTAAGAAATTAAAAAACAAAACAAAGTGACAACAACAAAAAAACAACCCGAACAATAATAGCATTTAAAAAAATGTTAAATTTGTATCAGTGGGAATCCCGAAGAGACTGGGTGATTGGGCAGCTTGGCCTGTTGGATCTAGTGTCCAATCCAAAGGGTAGCAAGTAAACGTGGCTGTCCATTTAACGCTATTGATACCAGTATTAACTACAGATTCATGGGCCTGAATGACTACTATATATGGTATATTCCACACCAATACTCTGAATACAAAACAGTGGGTGTCAAACTTCGACAGGAAAATAAATTGATGTTTATTTTATTTTTTTTTAAAAAGGGTTTTACGACAATTGCAACACATTAAGGTCTAGAATTACAATTAAAGTAGAAAAGGTAAGACAAAGGGGAATTTATTCAAATAGGAAACAGATGTAGATCAAAGTACTAAGTTTGAGATCACCTAAATGTCTCATCCAGACACAAGCACAGGTCCCAAGTAAGAGGAACACGCTCAAATGTTTACAAATCATATATAATATGTAAACAAAACAATACAGTGCATAACAGAGAGATGATTTACAAATTAAAAAATATCATTCCCAAAACTATCATCTGACTCTTTCCCTCCCAGCTAGGTTATCCGGCCAGGGCCATGTCAAAAGCAAGTAATCTCCTTCAAAGACAAAGACAGAAAGCATGTTTGGAAAACAGATACTGGGGGATAGAAGACACAAGTAAGTGCCTCCCTGCCCACAACGGGAGGAGGTACGGAACCCCACCCAGGAAAATAAATTGAATTTTTAAATCAAGTTCAAAGCATAAGAAAGAAAATCTTTCATTCTGACTCTATTTCAAGAAATATATAATACTAAACGGTTGAAATGGGATATCGAGGGCATCTGACTCTAACTGTGCAAGCCCCATGTGCATTATATATATATATATATATTTCTATTTAAAAAATTTTTTTTTAAGCTTATATCAAAGTCCAACCCTCCCCTAGCCTTGTGACCACCAAATAACAACCACAATCCTGGTATTTGGCGGGAGGTCATGTGATCTAAAAACAAGTGACCAAAAATCACCTCTCTCGCACTTACACAGTTAGAGTCACCCAAGATATCTATTTTATAGTCAGCTATACATTCAACAATAAAATATTAACACATCGAATCACTGATCCAAACTACATCACTGAAAACAATGGATAACATCAAAACTGTAACAACTGTCTAAATATATACATTTTTTTAAAAATTAACATACAAATAAATAAATGAATAAAAATTTTAAAATAAAAATATAGATATCAAACATTCATAGAAGAAAAATTGGAAGGATACACAGATATCTGTATCCATAATGGAATAATAAACTTACAACACAGAATACATAGAAATGACAAAGAACCATTTAATTTCAGTATGTACTTCCATCACAATAGAAGTATAAATAAGATATAAAATATAGAAGAAAAAAACTGAAAAGTGCTGAAGACTCTTCCAACATCAGAGAGTAGGATTGGGGATAAAAAGAAGGTGGGGGGGGGGGGGGGGGGGACCAAAAAAAAAAAAAAAACAAGAAGAAAATCTGGAGCCTATTTCAAACTTAACAAAACAATATCAACTAATTGACATGTAAACAACCAACAACAGCAATTTTTTAAAATTGGAAAATAAACACATCAGACTGGCTCTATGAAATAAACAATAAATAAAAACATTGAACAATGAGAAAAGTATGACATTGAAAAGGGGGAAAACCACCAAAAACTTGATATCCATTCCTAACAAATCTGTCTCACCCTACTACAGACGGTGGTGAAATTAATTCAATGGATGGAGATGGAGAGGGCGATGGCTTAGACCACCACCACCTCTTTTTGTTTGACGATGTCGCCTCCTTGGAAGACGATGGTGGACTCCCAGTAAAAGAAGGCATTCTAACAGAAGTTGATTAGGATTAATGAAATGTAAAACTGAACAGTATTTAACAAAATATTTATTTAACTGATTACGGACAGTCAATTCATTGTTCTTAGATAATTCAATATTGAACACAAATATCTGAGGAAAACGCTGATTTCTAGGACACTATATCAGTGGTTTATACGACGGCAATGGAGCTTTACCTAAACATTCATCTTACCAACAGCTGATGTAACTGTTGTTGCTCGAAGCTCGAAGAAATAAATAACAATGTGAAATTGAATGTAAGCTTCAAGTTAATATACCAAAACATATAATGCGGATGTTTCAGATTTCCCCTTTATCAACAAAACAGGATGAATGAAACACTACAGACGAATGAGATATTGTGGTAGTGGCGCTGTTAAGATGAATCTTAACATCTTAACAACGCCACTAACACATTATCTCATTGTCTGTAGTGTTTCATTCATCCTGTTTTGTTGATAAAGGGGACACCTGAAACATCCATTTTATCTGTTTTCATATATCAAATTGAAGCTTACATTCAATTTCACATTGTTATTTATAGCAACAGAGAAATCCTTAAACTTGTAGAAGTAACAACACTAAAAATGACTTTTTGATCAACATCATTAGTCCATCAAAAAAATTTGTGATAATTCTTTTAAATGGCTACTACTTTAATTCTAACACAAAGTTCTAGTGCTTATAAAAACTCATCCGGGGTTTCCAATAGCTCAGTTGGTAGAGCACTCGTTTCACGTGCAAAACGACCAAGATCTATTTCAGCTGGTCGAAATTTTTTTCAGACCTCCTGTCCACCCGGCACCAATTCGGTAGCTGAGATCTGGTGGAAAGTACTTTGCGATAGACTGGCTTATGGTAGCAAACAATTGCTATATATTGTCCTTTTCTTGCTATAGAAACCAGAATAAACTCTGGCTCCCTTGACCTCATAGCATTGAATGACCACCAAAACCCCATCAAACTCTCACATATCAGTCTTCATCTGAAAAGATGAAATATGTTGGGATTACTATAGATAAGGGGGGTTCCCATAGCTCGTTGGTAGAGCACTCGCTTCACACGCAAAGGGGCCAAGATCGATCCCGGGTGCAGTCGAAATTTTTTTCTGACCCTCCTGTCCACCCAGCAGTGAGTCTGTTAGATTTGCCAGAAAGTACTTTGTGATAGACTAGCGTCCTCTCCAAATGATAGCAAGCAATTGCTATTGTCCATTTCACGCTATAGAAACCGGGATAGCTCAGGCTCCGTGGGCTCTGAGGGACCACTTTTTTTTTTACTATGACTATTAGATAAGTATTATTAATCTCCAAATGGAAATAATATAACATCATCTTACCCATTATCAGTGGCGACCACTTTCTTCTCAGCACCTCCAACTGCTAAGATAGCGGACTGTTTGAAAATAAAAAAAGACAAAAAATAATAATAAACGTACATTTATATAGCGCTTATGCCGAAGCTACAAAGCGCTACATATTGACCATCAGTAAAAAACATTACATACTGCAGATTCGGACATACGAATAAAGCTCACACGCATCCAATAATACACACATATATCCAGATAAACAATGTACATACATATATTACTCTCATACACACACACACACACACACACAAAACAATGTAAAGTGAAAACTAAGTTTCCTAAAGCTGTAGACTATATATGAGAATAAAAGCTTTAAAAAAAAAGATCAATATACATATCAGGGAAAATATCAAAGTGACAATAGGGTTCCCTCGTAACGACGCATAGTAACTTAGTAACTGGTTCTAAACTATCGGAACAATGGCGGATGCCCTTATGAAATACTTCTCCAACGAACATAACATAAAAGTGTATCCAGAGGAAAATATTATAAATCTGATCATAATGTGAATATTGCGCTAAATGAAAGCTCAATTTTTTTTTCTTTCTCTTTTTAATAATCCTTCCTCAAATGGGTGGTTGCAATCCACAGTCAAGGCAGGTCGATTTTTTGGGATGGTTCTTATTATTTATCTTATAATTTTCTTTCTGATTTATCTGGCAGACTATTTATTACACACACATTTTTTATCAGATTTTTAAAGATCAGGGAAAGGTTGGGGCTAAAACTTTTTGGCCAAAAGCATAAAAAAAATCAAAATAATATTACAAAAAGATATCTATTTGTCTATTAACTCACTCAATCCTAGAAATTTTTGCTAATTTTCAAAATTGGAAAAAATGTATTAAAGATGATAGTTGTATTCTGAAAACATTAGCTTTGATACTACGTCAAAAATTTGTCTCAGAAATATGTAATAAATAGACATGGGGTAAAAGTAACCCGCGTAAACTACGGATATAGTCGGGGTTAGGGTTCAGTGAGTTAAACTGTTAGATAAAATAAAGCACTATTTTGACATCCATTCATACAATTCATTTAGAGAAAAATGCTTTATTTTTATAGAAGGTATTTTCTCTCCAAGTTCCATGCTCCACTGATCGACCGACAAATCAGATGATGGAAGTCAAACTTTTAAAGAATTGAAAGTAATAAAAAAAAGTGTAACAGACCTGTGGTGGGTTGATGACGGCAGAGAAATGTTGGACACCAAACATGCCCAGGTTGGAGATGGTAAAAGTGCCTCCCTGGAAATAAACAAAGACAACCATTAAAAATAAGCACTGTAGTCAACTTGTCATTTATATAACACAATTTGTCATTTATATAACACAACTTGTCATTTATATAACACATCTTGTCATTTATATTACACTTCTTGTCATTTATATTACACATCTTGTCATTTATATAACACAACTTGTCATTCATATTACACATCTTGTCATTTATATAACACAACTTGTCATTTATATAACACAACTTGTCATTTATATTACACAACTTGTCATTTATATAACACAACTTGTAATTTATATAACACAATGTCCACTAAATATGCTCAAAGCACTTAAAAAGGAGCCCTAGCCAAGAGCAACACCTAACACGTAGGCAATTTTACAATATTTTTCTGACAGAAACAATGCTGCTAACGACCACATACTCATTCTGCATCTAAGTAGGTGAGATAATGTGAGTAAATAGCCTTTTCCAAGGACTCGAACCATGCACAATTCCATGCGAGACTCGAACCATGTACCTATCGGCCTGAAGGGAAGTGTCATACCACAAGACCACACAAAGAAATAATAATAAAGAATTAATTCTGGTCAAATAATTTCAAAGACTAAATACTTTAAAACATTGCACAGTAAAAAATACTGAAATCCTTTTGGACTTCACTTAGATACGAGGAAAAGAAGAGAAAAAAAAAACAGAAAAAAAAATATGACAGAATGGAGATTAAACTGAATGAAAGATACATATTTTTAAAAATAAAGGACAAAAATGAATATATAACAGCTTTAAAAAAATAACAAAATACAAAACACAGAAAGTTTTGAGCTCAAAACCCTTCTCAGCTTTAACAAAAAATAAAAACCTTAAAACGTCACTTAAAATCCAGACAAATGGCAGAAAAGTATTTGGCACCAGAAGATTTTCGTCATTATCTCTAGCCGCTTAGTATCACTTTACCAAAAAAAAAAAAAAAAAAAAAAAAAAAAAAAAAATCACTCAAAAAGGAGCAAAGCAGCGAAAGACAACTTGGCCGTGGGAATTTAAAAAGCACTATAAATCGCGCTGAGCATGGATAACCTGTGGAGATCTACTGTATAAATGGTCACGTTCATTTTTATTTCAATTAATTCATATAAAAAATCGGGTACAAACCTGGAACTCTTGGGGTTGTAACTTTCCCTCCCTTGCTTTGGCAGCCAGAGATGCTACATCTTGTGCTATTTCAGAAAGACCCTGAAATGTAAATGGGAGTTTGATCAGGGAGTGTTGTTGAGGATTTAAGACAGTATATGTTACAGTGAATGACATAATCAGTCGGATGTTTAAAAAGGTTTGAACTGAGATATTGCCAAGTTTAGTTAGAAGGTCAATTTTTAACCAAAATGAGTTCTTGTCATAAACGATTAAATCAACCCTTTTTGTACATCTTCAGGAAATATCAAAGCTTAATTTCACTTGTAAATATTTTTTACAGCTAGTCAAGCTGAAAGAAAAAGTATGAAATTTGAGAAAAGTTGCTGAATACCTTTCCCATACATCTGACCATAAAAATCACCGGATTTACTTTGATTAAAGATTAAAATGCTCTGATAAGCATGATGAGAAAATGAAAAAAAAAATGACTTCCGATTGATTATGTCATGCACTGACACATATATGTAGAAATTGAGGTTATTGACAGTAATAATGATAAAGGGAATTTGATTAAGAGGTCATTAAAAAAATTATTTTTTTAAATCTTGAGCTTTTATATAGAGCAATATTCACTAAATGTGCTCAAAGCGCTTTAGAAGCAGTCCCTAGCCAACAGCAACACTTAACATGTAGTACGAGACATGACGCCTATTAGGTCATATTGCAATTTTTTCCGGACAGAGATAATGCTGTTAATGGCCAGGTACTCCTTTCACACCTGAGTACGGTAAGAGAATGTGAGTAAAGAGCCTATTCCAAGGGCTCAACAATGTGCCGCTTGAAACTTAAACCCAGAACCTTCCGATCCGAAGGCGAGTATCATACTGCTAGATCACATAGTCACATTATTGAAAGGCTAATTAATAGAAATTGAGATTGATAAATAAGACGGTAATCATGACAAGGAGAAGATGGACATTTTTTTAAAAAATGGAAATAAAAATAAGAAGAGAAGGAGATGGTGGTGGAGGAGGGGGAGGAGGCAGAGCAGGAGGGAGAGCAGGAGGAGATTGAAGCCGAGTTTAAAAAGACACAAAAACAAGGTCTGTATCAAAAGAGGAGGAAGGAATACAATGAAATAGGTCATTCTCACGGAGGGAAAGTTCACTGGAGCGTTCCAGCTTGTCAGTTAAACGAGCTTCCAAGACTTTGCAAACCAGGTTTGAAACATTTAAAAAGGGAAGCTTGTAGACACTGTGATCAAATTAACATGTTTTGTTTGATGGCTATGGGATTCCTACTTTTTAATTAGTTTTACTGTTTGTGTACTCATAACTATTGAATCGGTGGCCGCGATTCCAGTTTTTCCTCTTTAAATCAATGAGATTTAGGTTTATATTATAAAGTATTATGTTTCTCATGCAGGTTTTGCTTTTGTGGAGCATGAATACGGGTCAGCGTCAGGTTTCTGCTCATTGGGGAAACACTTCTCCTGTCTTAGACCAGACAATAGACAGGTACATAGCCACGCCTCTAGGACAATCGTCATAGTGTAAACAAAGACAAGTGATTGGTAGACACAGCAAACTACACAAGTTTTTCTATCGAAATAACACAGAAAACTATGTGTAAATTTAAACGTTCATAATCTGATCGAGAATAAAAACAATAACAATGATCAGAGAGAGAGGTCGATTTCATTCAGACAATAGACAGGTACATAACCACGCCTCTAGGACAATCGTCATAGTGTAAACAAAGACAAGTGATTGGTAGACACAGCAAACTACACAAGTTTTACTATCGAAATAACACAGAAAACTATGTGTAAATTTAAACGTTTATAATCTGATCGAGAATAAAAACAATAACAATGATCAGAGAGAGAGGTCGATTTCATTCACGTTATTGTTTATAAACAACCAACTATGTACGAGCATGTGTGAAGGTGTGTCACAAATTCCATGTTTGGATTGGTCAAATATCTACTGGTTAATTACCTTCATCCATGGCCATTCTTGAAACTACTCTCATAAAGGAGCAGTCATTTATATTTCATTGGTCAAGTATCTAAATAAACTGACTGAATCCATCGAAATTCCAATTTAAAAAAAAACAATAAATATAATAAAAAGCAGATGGAGATACCTTTGCTTCAGCACTAAAAACAATAGGAGTAATGAGACCATTGTCAGTGGCCACAGCTATACAGATGTCCATTGTGTTGTATCTGTGGAAATAAACATGAAAATAAGTAAACCTCTTCCATAATAATAATAATAATAATAATAATAATAATAATAATAATAATAATAATAATAATAATAATAACTAGGCAAAGAGGATGCATACTTGTGAAATAAAAAGCATATAAGGCTGTTTTCGTAATGCTTCGAGAAAAAAGGACATCAATGTTAATCATCTCCTTACCAACTATAAGAAAATCAAACTCGTCACATTTATTACGATATACACAACATTCTCCTTATTCAGATTTGTTGTTTTTTTAATCACAAAATTTGAAGAAAAATCTAATCATATCAATGTTGATGGTTTACCTCAGATCTGCGGAAATCCGCGATTTTTGAGTCAGAGGAGGAATTTCCTCTTTTTTGAAAATCAATCAAATGTACTAGCAGTGAGAGATTTGATGTGTGGTGGAACAAATAGTTGCAGTTTCCCACTCTATAGAAGTTAGCTAGAGTATCAATGATAGTTTATCATTTCAATTGCTCTGAAAATGTGTGTGTGTGTGTGGGGGGGTTTACGGCACATGCAACACATTTAGGTTATATCAGCGCCAGTAAAATGGAAGAAAATGGGATAGTAAAAAGTTCTAGAATTACAATAAAAGCACCCAAGAAGAAGTAAGACATATGGGAACTGGGAAAAAATAGGGGTCAGATGTAGAATCCAAGAGCATACCACCAATGTACTTAGTTTGAGATCACCAATAAGTCTGTTTTTATTTGTTTTTAAGGGTTTTACAGTGCTTGCAACACATAAGGTCATATCAGCGCCAGTAAAACGAAAGAAAATTGGATAGTTATAAGTTCTAGAATTACAATTAAAGCACATAAGAAAAGGTAAGACAAAGGGGAATTTGTTGAAATAGGAAACAGATGTCCAATCCAAGAGCACACTATCAAAGTACTTAGTTTGAGATCACCTAAAAGTCTCATCCAGACACAAGCACAGATCCCACTAAGAGGAACACACTCAAATGTTTACAAATCATATGTTAAAAATGAAAAGAGTAACAGTACATAACACAGAGATTATTTACAAGGAAAAAAATATCATCTCCCAAAACTATAACTATACATTCGACTGTTTCCCTCTCAGTCAAAGACTCCGACCAAAGTCAGGACAAAACATTCTCATTCCAAGACAAAGACAGAAAGCAATTGGAAAACAGATTAGAGGGGATAGAGGACACAGCAAGTACCTCCCTGCCCGCTATGGGAGGTAGGAACCCAACCAAGACCAATTAATCTCATCCGGACACAAGCACAAAATCCAATAAAGAGGAATACACTCAAATGCTTACATTATACATTCAAAATAACTAATATAATAATACATAAAAGAGAGATGATTTATAAGGAAAAAAATATCATCTCCCAAAACAATAACTATGCATTTGACTGTTTCCCTCCCAGCTAGGACTCCGACCAGGGCCAGGACAAAACCAAGTAATCTCATTCCAAGACATAGACAGAAAGCATGTTGGAAAACAGATATAAGGGGATAGAAGACACAGTATGTACCCCCCTGCCCACTATGGGAGGCTGTAAGGCTTGTTTTGCCCAATAATATTAAGTATAGCATGCACTTCTTGCTTTAAAATCTGAGTTTAAAAATACAAGATGTGAGTTGGGACAGTATGACATTTAAGTAAAAATCATGAAAATGGTCGGCAAAGAGAGAGTGAAGTCATTTTGTTGAATGCTGGAATTAGTTTTCATCCAGTTTCTATTGGTTGAATAGTGAATGACAAGAGTACATTTAAAAAACAACAAACAAAAAACCCCAAAAAACCCCAGAAGGTTTGGCAACAAAAGAATAACTGGCATAGATTCTCAAAGTGTTGAAAAAGTGTGGATAAAAGTTTTACTTTGGATCATTTAGATTCAATACAGAGAAAATTGATGGACGCTAGACCATGTCTATAATTCATTGAAAACTTAATAATGAAGTCAAGGGCGATGAAAATGATCTTTTAGACTCATAGATTTTTAGTCAGGTAGAGATTATCATTATTAGGATGAAAATTATTCTTATAAAGTTGAGTAAAAGAAACAAATGAAGAAGAAACGAACGGAAAACACCAAAATGGAGAAAAAGGGCGTTAGTCTTGCCTTTGTATAAATGCGTGATGTGTGGACAGAAGAACGAACGGGATCATTAGAAATATGTTAGTGCCGAATGAAGTTTTTCATCCAAGCCAAGTTGACTTTAGAACTTCCTTACTGAGTACTATCACAGAATTATTCCAATGGTGACTCCCCTCACCCCCCCCCCCTCCCCCACACACACACAACACACATAACTTACTGCCTGATGAAGTCTCCCATCCAGGCTGAATTGACTTCAGGAACTTTCTTGCTTGCCATAGCCGATGCTTTGATGATGAAATCGTTGACTGAAATCTTCTTGCGTCCCTGCTTCTCCAAACCACCATTTAAATCTTTCCTAATGCTAAAATATATCAAAAAAATTTTTAAAAGGTAGTAAAACTCCAATTATGTTTCTTTTCTTGAAGAAGGTCCATAAAGAGAAAAAAAAAATTCAATAAAAAATAAATAATAGAATACATAAATAAACTCTATTCATCCATGTGGAAATTGGTTTTACAAATGAAAATTACATGCGTTATAAAATATATAGTCCCGTATCTCCAATCTGAACACCTCCGTTCCCAGCATTTTGTCTGGATTACAGAGATATCGGATAGTGGAATCAGTCCCAAAAATGTGCAAATAAAGAAGAAAAAAAATCCGTCCCCAGGCAAATGTGCGGATTATGGAGACATCTGGATTGTGGAGTTCAGGATTAGAGAGACGTGACTGTATTTACATATTTTCATAAAGCAATATAGTAAATAAATTAAAAATAAATGTAATAGTAAAAGTGCATACATAAAATTAATATCCGTACATCAAAAGATACAATATATTTTGTATAAATTGAAATGGCAAAAAATGTCTGGCTTGCACAATACCCCCTCCGCTGTGTGGCTTTGAGTAAGTCACCTCGCCTAGCTCAGTTTGCAGTGCTGTACTGCGGCTGATGCCAGGGTTATTCCAGTCTTCCCTTGGAATTGTGAAATAGACCCATATACCATTTTACTTTTTTATACTTTTACTTTACACCAGGTAAATGTGGTCAATTTTGGCTTAGACAAAAGTGTGAAATTTATCGCTCAACAGCTCAGTTAAAATTGGCTACCACTGGGATCATGACAGGTTTGGAAAGTGAAAAAATAATTTCACGAAGGCTGTGTGAAAATACACTGGATGTGTTCAGATACGGCAATTCTAAAAAGCCTTGCTTAACCTTGGCAATAGATCCATCATTAATATAAATGACCCATGAGCCATGCGTAACGCTGTTTCTAATTACTTTACGGTCATTCAACTACAATTCATGAATTCTTTCTTTTTTCATTTCTTTCTTTCCTTTCTTAAAATATTTGAATTTGACAAATTGACTGATTTCAGTTAATTGACTGAGAATTTACAGGTCCATAAACAAAACATTTTTTTAAAAAATAGCCAGAAGATCCACCAACCTAAGAATCCTATCCACATTGATCTCAATGTTAAGGTAATAATGAGGGATGGTCTGTTTGGACTGGGTCAATCGCTGGGCTATAACCTGGATGTGAAAAAAAACAATAATATGACATGCATATCAACCGATATAATTCTTGTCAATCACATATAGCTGGTGCCACATTGCAAAAAAATTTAACTTTTATATAGAGCAATATCCACTAACGTGCTCAAAGCGCTTTACAAGGAGTCCTTGGCCAACAACAACATTTAACATTTAGGACTGGACATGACGCCTGTTAGACGATATTACAATTATTTTTTTTCGAACAGAGACTACGCTGTTAATGGCCAGGTACTCATTTTACACCCGAGTACAATGAGAGAATTGCCGTATTCTCAAGCTGGTCAAAAGACTCTGAAGGACTATTTATAAAGACTCGCCTCGTTTTTTGTTTTTCCGGGTTCTATAGCACTTTAAAAAAATAATTTTGAATGAGCTTTTATATCGCGCAATATCCACTGAATGTGCTCAAAGAGCTTTACAAAGGGTCCCAGACCAAAAGCAACATGAAACATGTAGAATAAGACATGACGCATGTAAGGCGATATTACAATTTTTTTCGACAGAGACAATGCTGGTAATGGCCATGTACTCATTTTACACCTGAGGACGGTGAGAGAATGTGAGTAAAGCCTTTTCCAAGGACTCAAATATGCGCTGAGCAATTCTCAACACCAGGACCTTCCGATCCGAAACCGAGTGTCATACTACAAGACCACATAGCTGCACTTGCAACTCTATTAGATGATAGAGTTTTAAATCTGATATTAAAAGCACCAAAAAAAAAAGCAAGTCAAAGGAGATTGCCTTAAATAGGGAACAGAAGATGCCACCATCAATCCACAAATGTGGCTATTTTAACTTTACCAGATCCAGCTATGAAGGGTACACTCAAATGTTTACTATGTTATATTCAAACTAATAATTTAAAAAATGCAAAACCTATGTTATATTCAAACTAATAATTATAAAAATGCAAAACAGAGAGATGACTTACAGGGAGGGGAAAGTCGTATCTCAGAAAAAGGTACTATACATTTGACTGTCTTCTTTCCAGCCAAGGATCCCCAAGACCAGGAAAAAACCCAGCTTTCTCCCTCCCAGCCAAGGATTACCAAGACTAGGAGAAAAACCTAGCCGTCTCCCTCCCAGCCAAAAATCCTCAAGACTAAAAGAAAAACCTAGCTCTCTCCCTCCCAGCCAAGGATTACCAAGACTGAGAGAAAAACCTAGCTCTCTCCCTCCCAGCCAAGGATTACCAAGACTAAGAGAACAAACTAGCCATTTCCCTCACGACCAAGGGTCCTCAAAACCAAAAGAAAAACCTAGCCATCTCCCTCCCAGCCAAGGATCCCCAAGACCAGGAGAAAAACCTAGCCATCTCCCTCCCAGCCAAGGATCCCCAAGACGAGGAGAAAAACCTAGCCCCTCCCAGCCACGGATTCCGTAGTACAGGAGAAAAACCTTGCATCTCAATTTAGGACAAAGTCAGTGAGCAACATGGAAAGAGAAAACAGGTATAGGGGATAGAACACACAGCCAGTGACCTCTGTACCCACCATGGGAGGTCAGAAGCCCCGACCCAGAAAGACTCACCTTCCTCATGTTGCTGAGAGGGAAGTCTATGAAGCTGGGAGATGTTGCTGGAACCATAATCTGTGATTGTTCTTGCTGCTGTGCTACCATGGATGGTCCTGCTGCCTCTGCCACTAACACATCATTGGCACGGATCTGGCCTTCAGGACCAGTGCCTACAATTCCCTGAAATGACACACAATGGTTCAAGTTTTAAAAATCGAAAATAGTCAGGAACGATATTTTTTAAAACTCAGAGCGTTTCATTTAGGTATTGGGTTGGATGAACCAGATATTTAAAATTCTATTATGAACGGAAAAACAGGGGAAGAGGGTGAGGGAGGGGAGAGGCCTTGAAAAGAGAAAGGAATGTCTTAAGGCAAAGATTTTTTAACCATTTGGCCCTGTAAATTAAAGAATAAAACAATCCTCTGTACTTACAACTAAACTGATGCCTTTTTCACTAGCTAATGCTTTAGCAAAGGGAGTGGCAAAGATTCTACCACCTGCTGGTCGTTGCTGCTGATGAACTTGTGGTGAAGGGGCTGCTGCAGGTGCTGGGGTAGGTTTTGGTGGCTGTGGTACTGCTGCTGCTGCCGGTGGTGGTGGTGGTGGTGGAGGAGTCGGTGCTGCAGGTGCTGGTGTAGGAGCAGCTGCTGCACCGCCTGCACTTGGTGGTGGTGAGTCGTCACTGGCAGAGGCTACGTAGTCTTTGAAGGCAGCTATGTCCGATTCATTTGGAACAATGATGCACATCAACTGTTGTGATTGTAAATTTATAATAAACATGTCAAAAACAAAACAAAAAAATGAAAATTGAAGTGACTAACTGACAAGATGTGCTCTACCATTGAAAATTGTGTGAACATTTTAAATTTTCAATAATTTACATAAATAATGTTATTATCATTATCATCATTGCTATCCCTATATTACTAAAAATATTGCATTTCGAACTTAGAATGATTTCACAATCATCAAAAAATGTTAATAGTACAGAACTAAAAACTCTTGTTTCATCATTTATATTTTCTAGGATAGATTACTGTAATCCGCTCCTTCATAACATTCATACTATCTCCTTCACAAATTGCAGTGCATCCAAATCATTTTAAGAAAAAGGACAAGAGATCATATTAGACCCATGTTATTGTCACTTCACTGGCTACCTGTTGAATTAAGACTGTTTTAAATGTATCAAGAAAGCTGCTCCTTCATATTGGTGCAACCTTATTTCATTGTACTCTCCTTCCATTACTGTAAGATCTAGTGATCATCTCCGATTAACTGTTCTCAAAAAAGGCTCCAAAATGTTTTCTGATAGGTCTTTCCCTCATGCTGCCCCTTCTATTTTGAACTCCCTTCCAATTTCTTTAAGAAAATGCAATACAGACACTATTTTAAGACAAATATTCAGACCTATTTTGTTAGAAAATATTTGAAAGGTTAAAACCAGTTTCTGTTTATGGAATATTTTTCATGATATGAACGTCTTAAGCATGTTTTGTGTTTGATCTGTTTTTGTAGCTTTGATGTTTGTATTGAAAAGGCATCTAGAGCTGTTTGTATATGGAATAGGTGCTGTATAAATGATTTACATTATTATTATTACTATTATAAATTGCTGACACCATTTTCAAGGAGTAAAGGAGGTGATGGCAATTTGTCGCATAAGAAGAAAAATTTAATGGAATAAATATAACAAATTCTTTTTACAGAAGTAAAAGTTGTGAAAAATTAATTACACAATATATATGCCCACCTAAATATTTTGAAGAAAAATAACAGTAACAGATTTGTTTGCATAAATAATAACGTCAGAAAGATATTCCCCATTTGGTTTAACCTGTAGAAATTCAAACAGCTTAACAATGAAATTTAAATTCATTAACAAATGTTGAGGTCACAGCATTATCTCAATAAATTTTGACAATCTGATCCAATTTATCAATCTATAGTCCTTCACAACCGTCAGAGGGGATCCTGATACATAGCTATGTTGGTAAGCAACGCTTCACATGCAAAGGGACTGTGATCGTTTGTTTTTTTGTTTTGTTTTTAAGGGTTTTACGGCGCTTGCAACACATTAAGGTCATATCAGCGCCAGTAAAAAGGAAGAAAATGGGATAGTAAAAAGTTCTAGAGTTACAATTAAAGCACAAAAGAAAAGGTAAGACAAAGGGGAATAGGTTCAAATAGGGAACAGATGTAGATTCCAAGAGCACACCGTCAAAGTACTTAGTTTGAGATCACCTAAAAGTCTCATCCAGACACAAGCACAGGTCCCAACTAAGAGGAATACACTCAAATGTTTACCAATCATACAATATAATATGTAAACTAAACATAATACAATGCATAACAGAGAGATGATTTACAAGGAAAAAAATATCATCTCCCAAAACTATAACTATACATTTGACTGTTTCCCTTCCAGCCAAGGAACTCCGGCAAGGATCAGGACAAAACTAAGTAATCTCATTCCAAGACAATGACAGGAAACAATTGGGAAACGGGTATGGGGGGGATAGAAGACACAGCATGTACCTCCCTGCCCACTATGGGAGGTCAGGATCCCCACCCAGGGACTGTGATCAATATCAGGTACAGTCAAGATTATTTTCTGACCCTCCCCTGTCCAACCAGCAGTGATTGGGTAGCAGGATCTACTAGATCTGGTGAAAAGTACATTGTGGTAGACTATCGTCCTATTCAAAGGGTAGACAGCCCTTGCTAGAGTGATTGCTCTATCAACTGAGCTACAGAGACTCTCCCTCCCCCTCACTCCCTACCATTTCAACAATATTTTATGAAAATTAAAAAGGTTTTCACAAAGTACAAATTTCTTTAGCAAAAATGTCAACCCTTATCTATACATTTTGGAAGAATCATGATTAAGAAAAAACAGAATTTAAAATAAAAAAGTAGAATTGCTTACCAAAACTTGCAAAGTGGTATGGTTTAAGAATAAAAATAATTATCAGCATTATCCACCTTGCCAACATGAATTTATGCCCTTTTTATTTCGAAGCTTTGGCCACAGTTGTGATTAGATACGATTGTGACTAGATACAGTAAAAGTTTCTCATTCTGCTCTCTTGATTGAACGGTCTTGGATATTATTCCAAAACCAAAAATTAAATACAGAGGAAAAATGACAAACAAAATTTCAACTTCCGTGTAGATCTCACCTATCTTGTAGAAATTTAATTTCTCAGAATTTGACTAAGCTCTGCAGGATCCCAGAATAGAAAATGATTTTGCTGGATGATTCCGAAAAAATGCACAATAGTAGACAGCTCTGCTTTAGCAACCACATTAGGATAAGTTTTGCAGAATTAATTCATGTTCTAGAGCCCAATGATTCTCTTTTTTAAAAACACACTACTTTTATTACTTTTTACCTTTCCAAGAGGAACATCTTTTGTCCCCTCTGGAATAAAGATCTTTGCCAGGAAGCCGTCCTCTGAGGACTCAAATCCCATGTTAGCTTTATCCGTCTCTATCTCTGCCAAGAGATCTCCCTCTGACACAGCGTCTCCTTCTTTCTTCTGCCACGACATAATGGTACCAGTCTCCATGGTGGGGGATAAGGCTGGTAGTGTCACTTTGGAATGTTCAGGGAGGCCTCCTGTCAAATTTGAAGATTTTTTTTTTCTTTTAATATAAAAAATTATTTATATAGTGCAATATCCACTAAATGCGATCAAAGTGCCGTGCACCCTAGCCAACAGCAACACTGAACAAGTAGGACAAGATGTGATACCAATTAGGCGAAATAATAATTATTTTCCGACAAAGACAAGGCTGTTAATGGCCATGTACTAATTTTACACCTGAATACAGTGACAGAATGTGAGTTTTCCAAGGATTTAACTATGCACCTCTTAGAGCGGGACTCAAACCCAAGACCTTCCAATCCAAAGGTTAGTGTCATATCACAAGACCACATAGCCGTACATTTTAAACAGGTAAAAAGGATATCAATAATTAAGCTAGTTGCAGAAGACAAAAATGAAGATGCCAAGAGTGACTTTGTTGTACCTTGTTATTTAAGGCCAGTAAAGAGGAATAATATACCTATAAATAGACCTCAATAGAAATTAACTAAAAACTCTTCGACCAACTAAAACTTTGAGTTTTAAAGAAAAAATGGGATAAGGGAGAGGTGAGTCATAATGTAGAATATAATGAGAATAGCAAGAAGTCTTATTACTTAAGGAAAGCTTTGAAGCCATTGAAATAATATAATTAACAATTCATTCACTTTCATGCAAATGTAAAGAACTTCATCGAAGAAGTAACATTAGTATTTGTTCTGTTTAAAAAAAAAAAAAACACACACACACACACACATTATTTAAGCAAGAGAAGTACTTCACAAATCTTGTCAGCAACAACTATGTGATTACAATTTTTTTTTAATCGTAAGAATTCATAATGATAAAAAAAATAATTTTCATTTAATAATAATAATGATGATAATAATAATAATAATAATAATAATAATAATAATAATAATAATAATAATAATAATAATAATAATAATAATAATAATAATAATAAATAACAAGCTTTTGTTTATCACAAACTCAATATTATCTAGATCTCTTGTCTAAATGAAACTATTCAATGAAAGACAAGGCATTGGCAAATAAGTTTTTTTCTCTTTTAAAATAACCTCAATAATCTCAAGGAAAAGTGGATATCATAGTGTTAATAAACTTACTAATCATCAAATAAATAATTACAGCATCATATATAGTTTAACTAGGCATGCAATAATTGAAATTGTGACCCTTCGGTGTTAGAATGTGGAATTCAAATCAATGAGTCGAAATTTAATTTCAACCAAATTCTGGTAAAAATTACAACAGGACTTGCCACCAAGACGGCGGTTTTGTCATTCTGTCACTCCATATGATACTAATACTAAACTTACAATATAAACACATAAAATTAAAGGGAATAATGGAGGTTTTCAACTAGAGCAACGTGAACCCAAAGGAAAATTCCATGTCAAATTTTAATTTATAAAACTTTTCTTCAATTCACAATGGACTTGTTTATTAAAAAAATGTCTTACAGAATGTTGTTTGTAGTGAAAATAATCAGATGCAAACATGGATGAGAAAATCAATTGATCGGATGATTTCACAATCCTGTGTAGAAATGGAAAGCCTGTCTTTAATTATGTGGCATGATTAGTTCATGAGAGAAGACTTTCTGGATCTAAAAATACCTGAACTGTAGTATCTGACTGACTGAGGGGTAAAACATCTGTGACGAACAACAGAGTGCTTAGGAGGACTGGAGATTGATGCAGCTGGCAGCGCATTCCTATTGCTGTGAGGGGGGTATAAAATAACACCAAAGTTATATATAATATACTTGCAAAAGGTAAATATCTTATTTTTCAGATGTAAAACTAAACAGATTAATACCAATGGATTAAACTTGATTAAATTATGGTAAATGGCCTTGCAGAGATCACATATCAAAAGATTAATACCAAATAAAATCAAATAAATATAAACCAAGAAGTTGTAGAATCACACTTTTACTACTTTAAATAAATATAATATTCCTCCATACCATGTAGTTGTAGACAGTAATCTTCACTATTTTTTACGAAAAACCTTCTGCTTCTGTTGCTACCTGCAGGTAAAAAGGAGTGTCTTAAAAGAAAACTCAACGTCAGTTTCAATTCAATAAAATAATTCATTCTTTAAAAAAAAAAAGATTAGAAATAAGCCATTCCTTAACTTTTGCTGGATTTTTTTGGATGAAAAATGTACCTTCTTTCGATTCAAATAATCTAATGCAGATGAAGGCAGGGAAAATGAGTTCGTTTTTATATGTAGAAGTAGAAGGATCGTCTTTTTGATGAGCACCTTTTTATAGCAAGCAACTGGGCAAGAAAGGGGAGTTCTCTTTAAAAAGGCTATACTATCAGTGAGAAAACTAGCTATCTATCACTACAAGGGTGAGAATGACTGATCACAAAAATGGAGGAAATTTTTCAGCGCGTAGATCAAGACTCATACATGATGATGTGGTGGTGGTTGTAGTAGTGGGTAGTCTTATGATGTAGTAGTAGTAGTGGTGGTCTTAGTCTTAGGGAGGATGGTATGGTGGTGGTTGTAGTAGAGATGATGTTGTGGTAGTGGTGGTTGTAGTAGTTGTGGTAGTCGTAGAGATGATGATGTGCTGGTGGTTGTAGTCTTAGTCTTAGTCTTAGGAATGATGGTTGTAGTGGTGGGGATGACGATGTAGTGGCTAGTTGTGGTGAGTGTTTTTTATTCATAAAAAATACTGAAAAAGGAGGAATTGTAATAGTGATGGGCGGAGATAAACCTTTGCGGTAGATTCTCAGCCCTGCGCCTGCACCTTTGTTGCTTTTGGTGTGGTGTGAGTGTGTGGACTGTTGATGTACGTATGCCCATCGACATCAATGTTTATTTGGAAGAAGAAGAAGAAGAAGAAGAAGAAGAAGAAGAAGAAGAAGAAGAAGAAGAAGAAGAAGAAGAAGAAGAAGAAGAAGAAGAAGAAGAAGAAGACATGCAACTAGCTCAAAGAAATTATGTTTTTTTTTATTGATTTGTTATGGAGCAAAGTCGACTGCTAAAAAAAAGTAGAGAAGACAGAGGTCGATCATTTGATAAGACAAAATTAAATATTTTATTCCCTAAACATTACCATGTAGATGATTGCACTATGGCATTTTGACATAGACTTTGCAATGAAAGAGCTCTGGCATGACAATTTGATTTGCTTAGAACAGCTGACCGTAAAACAAGTGACGAACGAAACATATTTGCAGCCTTGAGAGTTTCACCGCAGCAAGGTCAGTTTCGCTTCTTCGGCTTCTTCAGAGAACAGAGATTGACACTTTCGACTTTCACATCCGCTTTGGTTTTGTTGATATATATATTTTATTTTCGAATTTTACAAATTATTATATTTGTTAGGTTTTAGATAAAACTCTATAAACTAAAAATTTCAAATAAAAAATTATGCTAAAAATATTTATTTTTTATCTGTCATTTAGAATTCGAAACGATTATAGAGTTGCCTCCTCTAAATATTGCCATAGTTTCGTTTACAAATGGCGTCTGGCTTTCAAAGCTGAAACAAAAACAAAATGCCCGGTACGTGTTTGTCAAGATTGGATATATCGATTTTGTATGATATTGTGAAAAAAATGAAAATAAATTATGACTTGTATAATGAACAAATAGCCATCATATACTTTGTAATTTACTTTTCTCATTGTCAGTAATTCTCATGATTCTTACAATACGAATGAATGACTGCTGCGACAAACTTTCAAACTAGGCAGTTTAGTGAGCAGCAGCAGTGGCAGTCAAATTTTGACCCAACTCGCCCATAGGAAAGTTGTGACTGGAAATTGCCGTTCGCGTTTTGGGGGGTTCAATTAAAGATGCATAACTTCGTTATAAAGAGGAATATCGCAGATATTTTGGTATCATTATTTTCGTCTTTCAATTTCCTTTTAAATTTAAATGGTGCCAATTAAGGAAAAATCCATTAATAATTCCAGAAGTTATATGAAGTTAAAATTTGGCAATTTTCAAATGCATTAATTTTTTTATTTACCGCGTGTGTTTTTGAATTTTAAACGCTTGTTTTTAGAATAACATCTAAACTTTATTCATGCCAAATTTCAGGGCTCTATATCGATGCGCAGACACCTTTTAACTCTGCGCCGAAATGCCTTGTTTACATTATCTTCTCATCATGGCTGCCGGGCGATATCGATATTCATATCGATATTTTAAATTTAGTTATGTATTATGTTAAATTTAGTCCATAATATTTTCAGTACTATTATTTACTATGTTTTTATTTTGAAATACATACTTTCCAACTTTATTTATAGGCATTTTATAGTTTTTGTTTTAAAAGTTCGTATATTTCTTCTCTTTGTGAAATCCGATATTAATAACATCGATATTTTAAAAATACCAATTGCTTTAATTTTATTTTATTTTACTTGGCCATCAAGTCATCAAGTTTCTTTCCCATATGTTTAGATATGTTTGTTATCATTTGTATCCATATTCTAAAGGCCTTAGCCTTAATAATTATTATGGTAAGAAGTTCTATTAGTTTTGACACCCCCATACATTGAGAGAGAAAGGGGGGGGGGATAAAATTATATTAATTGTCAGTTCAAATGATGTAATAGCAATAAACCCAAAGTGGTTCAGCATAATTTTTTAAAGTATTAAAAGCCAGAACTTTCCTTCTTATTATAATAGGGAATCTGTTTCAATTTATTTGAACTTTTTCAATCTACCATTTTATTTATATGCAATTAAATTTCCAGAGGTAAAAATAAACTCATTATGTCATTACACAACATGTTTATATCTCTTCATTTAAATACTCTCAAACCCTTTTTTATTCTCTATGTATTAATTAAAAGAGGGTAATTATTTGCAATTGTTTCAGTGAGATATTGGGGATAAATCCAAAAGTGATAGAGCAAATTATTTATTACGTCTAGCCGAGTTTTTGATTATGTAACATTTGCGTCATATTATGTAATAATGTGTTAATTTGAACTGTTTATCTTCCTCTTTATTAATGTAAATGCATTGTCCTCGATAAGACGAACATTTTGGTATACAATATATGATAAGAACTCCATATTGACTGTTTTAACAATTTTTTATTAACATCACGCGATTTCGGTCACAACTTTGCAATGGTAATTTTGGGGTAAAAACGGTCTGAAATTTCAGACTTTGAACTGCCGTAACTACATTTCTAATCAAGATAGAAACAAAATTCAAACTGTTTTGTAATCTGTGTTGCCAGCTCTTTCATATGACATTGGTTTCAAGTGTGTGAGGTACATTTAGAATTTCTATTAAACTCCCTATTCAAACGACTCATTCATTGACTCACTGACATCAAAATCAAACGTTTGTTTGCTGGATTATTTATATTCTTTCATGGAATGACTAGACAACGACATACCGCGCAGAAGGGCATCATTTGTACCTAATTTTTATTATTATTATTATTATTATTATTATTATTATTATTATTATTATTATTATTATTATTATTATTATTATTATATTATTATTATTATTATTATTATTATTATTATTATCATCATCATCATCATTATCGTCATCATAATCATTATTATTATTATTATTATTATTATTATTATTATTATTATTATTATTATTATTATTATTATTATTATTATTATTAACAAGTCGTAATGTCCAATAATTATTACTATTTAAGATAAGTTTCATTTTAATAAATGGTGTGATTTTTCTACTTTCAAAAACAGTTTGCTGAGTCGGTTGACGTTTACGACTCCGGCCGGCTCCACTATTACTTAATGAGTTTCCTATCAGTTCCGACATTACAAGTGATGGCAAAAAATATGTTTCATCAGGTTATAGTGTCTTTAGTTAGAGTTGATTGGGGGGGGGGGGGGGGGGGGAGGGGAGAAGAGGACTTCCATAGTTTCACACCACTTTTATTATATTACTTAATCTTTTAGCGTTTATGTACTTTCAATTGGTTGCAATGTCCAATAAGTACTACTATTCAATATAAGTTTCATTTTTATAAATGGTGTGATTTTTCTAATTTCAAAAAGAATTTGCTGAATCTGTTGTCATTTAGGATTCCGGCGGGCACCATTATTACTTATTGTGTTTCCAATCTGTTTTGATATTGCAAGTGATGCATTATAGTATCTTTAGTTAGGATTGAGGTGGGTGGGTGGGGTGGGGTGGGGGGGGGGTGTTCGCCCGACCCCCCCCCCCCCCCCCCCAACCCTAACTACAGATACTATAACCTGATGAGTCATAATGTTTGCCATCACTTGCAATATCAAAACAGATGGGACTCTCCCCCCCCCCCCCTCCCCTGATAATAACATTAAAAATCCCCTCTTTGTGTGTTCTGTGAAACTACAGAGGTCCTTCCATTTTTCAAAAATTTTGTTTGTTTATTTTTCATTCATTACAGGGGAAAAGAAAGAGAAAAAGAAGGAAGGACCACCTGAGATTACGAGCTGTGTTTACATGTTTCCGAATGGAGATAAATATGGTAAGTTTTTTGAGTAAAACCAAAAGTCAAAGGTGTATAAATGATGGAGAGAAATATAAATTGAGTAAATGTGACCCATATAAAACGGGAAAACACACCAAACAAACAATGTTTCGGACCTTGACAAACTTATTTGTCTCCTGATGAAGGTCATGGCCTGAAAATTGTTTTAGGATTAGTTCATCCATGTTATCGTTTCTGGAAATACTTAGAAATTTCAATTACTAAATTGATCCAAAAAGATATGAAAGTTTTAGTTCTGTCTATTCTTTATATGAATGTTGTTAATGATTACAAAGATTTTATTATCAGAGAAAAAGGAATTATTGAAAAATTAATAGATATACATTCTTCAAAAGTCTTTTGCTAGTCCTTGAATGTTGTCGTCAATGCTGAATCCCTTTTGAAACTTGTTGACCCCAGTTTTTAGATAAAGATAGGACAGACAGTGCGGCTATGTGGTCTTGTGGTATGACACTCGCTTTCGGATCGGAAGGTCCTGGGTTCGAGCCTTGTGCTCGGCGCATAGTTGAGGCGTAAAATGAGTACCTGGCAATTAACAGCGTTGTCTTTGTCCGAAAAATTGTAATATCACCTAACAGGCGGCATGTCCCTTCCTACATATTAAATGTTGCTATTGACCAGGGACCCCTTGTAAAGCGCTTTGAGCACATTTAATGGATATTGCGCTATATAAAGCTCAATTTTTAAAAAAATTTAATCTATAGATTATTTCCAATGTCTGTCTTTGTACGACAAAAGGCAGGCATTGAAGGAATATGCATATAGTACCAAGAAATAGGATTTTAATCCATATCACCTCACTGGCCAGCCTCAATTTATTTTTAAATTCCATTGAAACTAATGAATATGCATTTTCTCCTGAGGACAAAAAAAGATAGCAATATGAAGAATCAATTTGGCCCACCCAATCATACTCTTGTATTTACATTTTTTATACCCAACAGTTATTTTCCTTTGAAGTTGAATCAAGGTAATCACACTTAAATTAAATAAGTATTTACTTTCTCCATAAGGAGTAAAAATCATAGCACTAATAAGGCTTGCACAAAATTAACTATGTACGGCTATGTGGTTAACCCGCCTTCAGGCCAGAAGGTCGAGGGTTTTAGTCCTGCTCTGAATGGTGAATAGTTGAGTCTTATTTGCTTACTTTACTCAGGTGTAAAATGAGTGCCTGGTCGTTGACAGCAATATCACCTTAAAGTTAAAGTCATGTCTCGTCCCACACATTAAGTGTTGGTTAGGGGCCACATGTTAAGCACTTTAAGCATGCTTAGTGAATATTGTACCAAATAAAGGCTCAAGTTTCTTTGGGGTTTTTTTTTTTTGGTTTTTTTTTAATTGATAATAAAAAGAACTGAAAAAGGGACAGAAGTTCTAGAAGACAATAGAGAATAAAAATTATTCAGTGAAAAGAATCAAACCCAAGACCCTTCTGATATGGTACCCTCCGCCTGGCTGAGAGAGGGACTCTTTTTTAGTGGACTACGTAAAGATTCCAGAATCTGCTGGATGCTGAATGGTTCCTGTTGAGCACTTAGATATCCTGAAACGCGGCCAATGACGAGATTATGGTAATTGTGATTTAATCTAAAATAAAAGTGTTCATTACCGACCCATCAAACAAATCTTTGTAACGTTGCTGAGAGCAAAGCATGTATGAAAATAATTCCATCAGTCAAACACAATTAGAGATCATAACACAGAAAAAAAATTTATCCATTTTTTTCAGAGGGAGAATGTCTTCAAACAGAGAATGGATCAATAGAGAGAAACGGCAATGGCGTCCATATTGGGTCAAATGGGGTCATTTACCAAGGCATGTGGGAAGCAGATAAGATGAACGGTGTTGGCAAATTGCTCCATCCAACAGGTGCCTCATATGAAGGAGATTTCGTCAACAACCAGTTTCACGGCGTAGGAAAATATGTCTGGCCTGATACGTCATTTTATCAGGGACAATTTGTGGAAAATAGGTGAGTTTTCATTACAAAGCAGGCATGACAGAATTGTCATTGATGGTCATGGCGAATACCTCTCTAGGCCTGTGAATGAGTCGACTATGATTAAGTTAGGTAAGGAATTTGAAGGGTGTCTTTGATAATGAGTGACTGCCTTGGCATTATATAATTGTGAAAGACATCCCACTCACTTAGACGTAAAAAATATCGTTGATAACAGTAAGTGGTGGTGGACAGACATGTTATGTGACTTAGTCATCTAGTGGTAGGACATTTGGCTTGCAACCTGTTGGTTGAGTGTTTGAGTTTCATTGAGCAGTGCAAAAGTTCAATCCTCTGAAAAAAGCTCTTTACCCACATTTTGGAAATAAGAAATAATAATCATAATTAGTTGTTTTTTTCCCCTTGTGCTGGATATCAATGGCTGAAAGTTCCATGTGTTTGTTTTGTTTTCTGAAATTTAATTTATTTATTTGCAAATTGGATTTTATTTATCTATTTTTTTGTTTGGTATATGGAGATATTAATTGTCCTCGTTCAATCAATACTCTTGTTAGCTACCTACTCAATCCAAGTTCTCACAATTTAAATAGTTTTCACCCTGTTCATTTCATAGGATGGAAGGTGATGGAGAGTTTACAGACACAGAGGGCCAAGTGTGGACTGGAACATTCCGCTATAAAGCTGCACCAGGTCTAAAATTCAAACTGGCAATGAGTTGAATTTCATATGTATCTACAGTCGAATCCGCATAAAGTCAACACTCTTAAAGTCAACTTCTTCTTGAAGTTAACACCTCTTTTTAATTCCAAATTTTCAATTCTTTACTAGGTATGTTCCATTGATAATGGAAAAAGTCAACCTTGCTTTTAGTCAACCAATCTTTCCGATCCAGTGGTGTTGGTTTTATCAGGATTCCACTGTAACTATAATTGCTCCTGTTAAAAGATAGATACATAAATTTTCAGTAAAAACCAGTTGATCCCAATTCAAGGGACTTTTTATTATCTATGTTGTCACTGCAGTTCCGTGAAGCGGATTTAGATGATTGATGGTACCAAAAATGGAGGGGAAAAATGGGGCCATAATAACTGGTAGAGAATTTGTCCCACAAGCAAAGGAGACGATGTGGGTCATGGGTGCAGTCTTGATTATTGCGGACCACCCCCTGCCCACCCACTCCTTGTTTACTCAGCATTAATCCTCTCCTTACCAACCATCGAAAAATCGTCACATTCGTTACGATCCAACCAGCACTTTTATCATTCAGATTTCTTTTATAAATCACACAATTTAAAGAAAAATGTTTTGTTTATATCTAAAAAACGTGACACTGTGTTGTAGAGTTCATTTTGCTGATCAATATTATACATAAAATGTCTTTGTTGCTTTTTTTTAAATGTGAAAGTAGCAAATATCTCTAGGATTGATTAGTTAATGCTACAGAAACTGGGCTAATCTCGAACTACTTTGGCCTTATGGCTCTGAAGGACATTATTTTCTGTTTTAAAGAGGGAAAACGTATAGAGCTATTTTCAATTTATCGATCTTATTGTTTTAACTGTTTTCGGTTTAATTGGTTTCTACTGTATATGTAACAATATGTATGAAGGTCTAATGATTATTATAATTATGTAATGCTTGATAGTTGTGAGATCTTGATTTTGAAATAAGAAATGAAATATGTAATAATTATGTGGTTTTCATATATTTGAAGAATGAGAATGAAAAAGAGAACTGAATGGAATCAGAGAAAAGAAGATTGAATGATGAGAAGATGTATGTTTGTGTGTGTGTGTGTGTGTGTGTGTGTGTGTGTGTGTGAGAGAGAGAGAGAGAGAGAGAGAGAGAGAGAGAGAGAGAGAGAGAGAGAGAGAGAGAGAGAGAGAGATGTGAAAATCATGAAGTGAGTTTGAGTGGGTTTGAGTATAATAGGAGATCTTCAATAACCCTCCCTTCATTAATTAATTACCAATTAAACTTGTTATCATTACTTTAAGAAAGGTTAAGTTCTTTGCTTTATTTTGTTTTATTAGCTGTTTGCGCGCATACGTATATATATATATATATATATATATATATATATATATATATATATATATATATATATATATATATATATATATAATGGATGGCCATGACGACAATGTTGATGATGATGATGATGATGATGATGATGATGATGATGATGATGATGATGATGATGATGATGATGATGATGACAAGGACTTGTGTCAGTGGTTCAGGTTATGGTGTCTTGCTTTGTAACAAACTCAAGCATTGGTCAAGGTTAGTGACTAGATTGGTGACAGAATTCTGTCCTGACGTAGTTTCCTAAGGTGAGGTACTTTACACACATTTCTTCATTCGACTCAGGTGTGAATTGATACCTGACTCTAAGCAGTGGCAGGCATTGTAAAACTATAAAGATGTTTGAATTCGACTGTTAAATCAGTTCTGTGTGACTATGTGGTCTAGTGGTATGACACTCACTTTCGGATCGGAAGGTCCTGAGTTCGAGCCTCAAGCTCGGCGCATAGTTGAGTCCTTGGAAAAGGCTCTTTACTCACATTCTCTCACCGTACTCAGGTGTAAAATGAGTACCTGGCCGTCAACAGCGTTGTCTTTGTCCGAAAAATTGTAATATCGCCTAACAGGCGTTATGTCCCGTCCTACATGTTAAATGTTGCTGTTGACCAGGGACCCCTTGTAAAGCGCTTTGATCACGTTTAGTGGATATTGCACTATATAAAAGCTCAATTTTTAAAAAAATAATTTTTTTCTCCAATATGGAACAGCGAGGCTCAGCGCTACGGTATGGTACCGAGTTTGACTGCCGTGCTGTGTGGCCTTGAGCATGTCACTGTCACCTCGTCCTAGCTTTCTTTGCGGCGCTGCACTGCAGCTGACGCCTGGGTAATTCCAGTCATCCATTGGAATAGACCCTAAAGACAAATATTCCTTGTTGATGAATTAAAGGAAATTACATTTTTTTAAATTAATTTTTTTTATGAATCGGAAAGATAAATGATAAACACAAGGTTCAAGTAGATACAGGCATGTCTGAACTCATGTCTGAGGCTGATCTTCAGTATAAAGTGACCAGAGAAGATTTTTGAAAATGAAGATCTGTGGCAATGTGCTGGATAAACGTCAGTCCAGCAATATACAGAGGAAGTGGGATTTGATTGGACACAGCCTTAGGAATCTGACGTCCAGCATTGCATTCAAGGCACTCCTATGGAACCTTCAGGGGAAACAAAAAGAGAGGAATACAGAGTAACATCATCCGGAGGCTGACCTGAAGGAGAAGAGGACAACTTGAAAGGAAGTGGAGAGGGCAGCCCTGAATCGTCTCCTTTAGAGGATCATTGTTGAGGGCCTATCTGGCTATGTGGTCTTGTGGTATGACACTCGCCTTCAGTGCCGAAGGTCCAGAGTTTAAGTCCCGTTCTGAGCAGTGCATAGTTGAGGCCTTGGAAAAGGCTCTGTACTCAGATTCTCTCACTCTCCTCAGGTGTATAATGTTTACCTGGCCATTAACAGCATTCTTGTCATTTATGCTTTTAGCTTTGTAAAGCATTTGAGCACGTTCAGCTCTATATAAATGCTAAAGTTCTTTTTTTATGATCTTAGTGGATTGAAAGGCCTAGTAACCAAGTTATGCAGCTGTTTGAATTATATTTTATTTGTTTATTTATGAAAATCATGATGATGATGCTCTTTCTGCTGCTGCTGCTGTTGCTGCTGCTGGTGGTGGTGATGATGATGATGATGATGATGATGATGATGATGGTGATGATGATGATGATGATGATGATATTGGTAGTGTTTCATGGGCTGTTGTTGTTGGTGATGGTAGAACATGTGGTGGTGAAGATGTGATTGAAGACATTTCTGCCGCTGGCAAAGTCGCTAGCGTAGTAAAAAGAGAAGTGTATTGGGGTGGTGGAATATCCTCATAGGGTGGGGGTGGATCAGCTCTGTGGTTTATGCCCCTGAAGTTGTCATTGAGATGTTGGTTTGGGCTTAATTCATCTCTTCTCATTTGATACCGATGTGAACCTTGTGGTTGTCCACGCAAAGATTGAGGCTGTTGTTGTTGTTGTTGCTGCTGCTGCTGTTGTCGTTGTTGATGATGATGATGCTGTTGTTGTGGCTGTCCTAGAAGTTGTTGTGGCTGTCCTAGAAGTGTCAGCTGCTGTGTACTTGGTCGTTGATTTCGTTCATGTTGCTGTAAATTAAGACGAATGTCGTTGTTATTGTTATCATTATGATTTTCTAAAAGCCTTTGACTTGCAGTATTACCCTGATGATCAATGGCAACTGTTTGCTGGGGTGTATTTCTGTCACATCCCTGCAGTTGCTGCTGCTGCTGTTCTTGATCTATTCTTGTTTGGCCCTGTTGTTGCTCCTGTTGAGATGAAAGGGCTGATAACGTCATGTGATACAAAGATGTATTGTTGCATTCTTGTAAGGTTTCCTCTTGATCTTGTTCACGCTGTTGCTGAATTTGCTGAGTTTGATCAGGAGGTGATAATGATGATGATGATATGTCAACATTATGATGAGATAGTTGCTGTTCTTGGAAATGTGTCCGCACTGGAAGTGATGATTGAGTATACGTTATTTCCGATTGTTGTTGTCGTTGTTGTTGCTGCTGCTGTTGTCGTTGATCTTGTTGTTCTTGCTCTTGATTATGCTGATGATAATGTTGTTGCTGCTGCTGCTGTTGTCCTCGAGGTAAATAATCTCCATTCTGTGATTGGGTTACCCTTGGTGAGGTCACTGCCCATTGGATAACATCTTCGTAACTTGGAAGATGTAAAAAATGTCGACGTACATCATTATCATAACCACCTTCATCATCATCATCATTATTATTATCATCCGGTGGACGTAATACCTCCATTTCCATCAGCATCACAACAGTCCGAGTTCCTCCATGAGTAGACTGTGACGATGGTGTTGTTGAAGGATTTCGGGTTAGTGAGAAGCGAGGAGGTCGTGATGATGGGGAGGTTGTATCTGCATCACCGTTGAGAGTTTCTGTGACGTCATTGTCACCGGTGTTTACCTCATGAGATCCCAGGTATGGTTGAGCGTAGACACCTCTTAAACAACAGCCAAATAGTGAGAGGCACGGTCTGTTGGAAAAGAAACAGAAAGGGTGGGTTGGAGGTGGCAGTGGGAAGAAAAGAAATAATATCATCCAATCAATGGTTGAATGTATTAAATATGAACATAATAGTAGTCTACCTTTTTTTTCAAACTCAAACTCAAAAACCATAAGAAGACGCTAAATATAGATCTCGATACATTTGTCAAGGAATATGAGTTTCACAAAATGGCATTGAATAGACTCATATAGCGCAATATTCACTAAATGTGCTCAAAGCGCTTTACAAAGAGTCCCTGACCAACAGCAACACGTAACATGTAGAACGGGACATGACGCCTGTTAAGCTATATTACGGGGTTTTTTCTTCATCCAACAGAGACAGTACTGTTAACGGACAGGTACTCATTTTCCACCTGAATACGATGAGAGAATGTGAGTAAAGATCCTTTTCCAAGGACAACCATGCGCCGAGGGAAGCTCGAACTCGGGGCCTTCCGATCCGAAAGCGAGTGTCATACCACAAAACAAGTACAACGAAGAAAAATTCTTCTTCAAATGTTGAGAAGCCAGAGAGCAGGCACCAGTCTAGGTTGACTGGGATGGCTTTTTCTTGTACATATTTTTTCTTTCTTGCCTTGTCTGGCACCTTTCATACACACTTCTGCCGTACTCAAGAAAAACACATATTTAGACATTTGGCCGTCATTCAAATATCGATTGATTTAAATGACCCTCGTCTTAGCAAAAACGTTCAATCCTGGGACTTTGTGAAGTCCCAGGTTTTAGAGTTTATGACAAGAGGAGGGCCATTTAAATCGGATCGATATTTGAAGGACGAGTTTTCTGGCCAAATTTTTAAATATGGGTGTTTCCAGAGTACGGCATAATTGTTCTCATAACATATAATATAAACATAACTCAAATGTTGTTTGTTTGTGTTTTAAACCTAATGTTCACTCTTTAAAGTGATACTAAGCTGCTAGAAGCCGTGGACTGAAGAAATTAATAAACAAAATGAATATTATTATAACAGCTTCAAAAGAGAACAAAATGTCTCAGGCTCAAAATTCTCCTTCAGGCAACAACAATAAGAACCAAAAGAAACAAAACAATGAAAACATAAATGCATTTTTCTTAAAAACCCATATAAACGCCGGTCAGGGTTTTTAAGTAATGCATTTATGTTTTCATTGGGGGTTTTTTTTTTACGTTGTTGACTGAAAAGGGTTGTTTTGAACTTAAAACCAAAACGTATCGTGTTTGGTATTTGGTTCTCTTTTGAAATTGTTTTATTTACTTTTGTTTATTACTTCAATCTGTGGTATTTTAATCAACTCTCTGGGTGGGGTTCCTGACCTCCCATAGTGGGCAGGGGGGTACATATTGTGTCTTCTATCCCCTTATATCTGTTTTCCACCATGCTTTCTGTCTTTGTCTTGGAATGAGATTACTTGGTTTTGTCCTGGCCCTGGCCGGAGTCCTTGCTGGGAGGGAAACAGTCAAATGCATAGTTGGGAGATGATATTTTTTTCCTTGTTAATCATCTCTCTGTTATGCATTGTATTATGTTTAGTTTACATATTATATTATAGGATTGGTAAACACTTGAGTGTATTCCTCTTAGTTGGGAACTGTGCTTGTGTCTGGATGAGACTTTTAGGTGATCTCAAACCAATACTTTGACGGTGTGATCTTGGAATCTACATCTGCTCCCTATTTGAACCAATTCCCCTTTGTCTTACCTTTTCTTTTGTGCTTAAATTGTAATTCTGGAACTTTTTACTATCCCATTTTCTTCCTTTTTACTGGCGCAGATATGACCTTAATGTGTTGCAAGCGCCGTAAAACCCTTAAAAACAAAAAAACATAAATCAACTCTACATTATAGCGTTTTGAGGTTATGGATTAGAACTATATAATCAGAAATAATATCAAGATACCGATTTGTACCAGTTACATTTATCAAATCATCTAAAACTGACCTTTCAATTCCTTTAGCCCGGACTATGCTGACCACAGTGGCTACCAAGGTGACTGTTAGCAAAACACTAGCACCCACCATGACATGCATCTTCTCACCCTCTTCATTTTCCTGAGACAAATCTGTAAAATGTGACAAATTATGTGAAAATTCAGTATTGGTAGCAGTAGTAGT
>NC_088370.1:27819576-27822076 GCF_034508935.2 Berghia stephanieae | reverse complement strand
ATGAGCTCTACAACACTGTGTTTAGTATTTATAGCTGTGATCAAAGCAATTCTTTGAATTTTGTGATGTACAAGAGAAATCAGAATGAGAAAGATTGTCGGTTGCATCGTAACGAATGTGACGATTTTCCTATGCGTGGTAAGGAGAGGGTTAATAACTTTCAAACCAACGCAAAATATTGTCCATTTCAACAATGATAAATCAAGCCCCATCTCGTATGGGTATCTGACCTGTTAATATGTGTGCGTGATAAAAGAGCTGTTATATAGCGTAATATCCACTAAATGTGCTCAAAGCGCTCTATAAGGGGTCCCTGGCCAACAGCAACATTTAACATGCAGGACGGGACTGTTACTGTTAGGCGATATTACAATTTTTTCGGACAGACAACTCTGTTAACGGCCAGCTACTCATTTTACAAATGAGTATGGTAAGAGAATGTAGTAAAGAGCCTTTTTAAAAGGACTCAACTATGCGCCGAGCGAGGCTCGAACCCAGGACCTTCCGATCCGAAAGCGAGTGTCATACCATTAGACCACATAAACGGACGTAGGGGTGGATAGTGTTTATATGTTGTTGTGGTGGTGGAACTGGTGCTGCTGGCTGTTGTAGTTGTGGTGATGGTGGTGGTGGTGGTAGTGGTGGTGATGATGATGATGATGATGATGATGATGATGATGATGATGATGATGATGATGATGGTGATGATGGTGGTGATGATAATGGTAATTACGATGATGACGATGAATTAAATTATGATGTATTTATTTGTTTATGTATTTATTAATTCATATTTCTTTCTTTCTTCTTTTAAGAAAAAAATGATCTATCCATTAATGTATTTCTTTATTCTATAATATGCAAGCAGTACGATTTTATACATAAACTGGTATATTGTTGTGGATGGCGCCTTGCTTTGCTTGACACTGTGAGTTATATCCACCTGTCAAGAATGGCCGTGTTGTTCTGCAACGTATGTAAACGAAAGTGTGTAAAATGCATGAAAAGGTAAACACATCACCATACGGCGACGCCTAACAATAACGTCAAAATTACACGTCATACTGTCAGACTATCAGTTAACGAAGGCTCCAACTGGTGAAATTTATCTGGCGGTCAGAACAGACGAGTAATTTTCCTAAACGCATATCATCAATAGAAGAAACGGAGTTGACGTCATTCAGCTCTTTGGTATTATTTTTAGACAGCATGTTAGTGTTATGTTCTCACTAAATTATACAAAGAACGAAGATGACGTCACTCAGGTCTTTGTTATTGTTTTGTTTTTTGGTTTTTGAATTCCACGTTTATGAGTAATTCTCACTAAACTGTATGAACCAGACTATAAAAAAGTTCATGGTTACAGATAGTTTTGTATGTTAGTCCATTATACTTCCGGATGGCAATGTTGTGAGCTTCTAAGTCAAGCCGTAGCCATCGTTAAGATATATAGCCTGACACTGAACGTAGCCATCGTTATGTTATAGCCTGACTGGCATTTTGACGTCATTATTTTTTTTTTTTGCACCGCCTAGCGAGTTGTCGTTAGTAGAGCTCATGGAAACAAGTTATTTCATTGGTTGAACTATGGAATATAACTCACGATTTGTATTCTTTTGTGGCCAAATACCGGCATTTTGACGTCATTTTTTGGTCAGTGTCAGCGCGTGGCCTTCGTAAAGTTATGGCCTGATACCGTAGCCATCGTTATGTTATAGCCTGATACTGAAATCCAAAAGGACTGGCAGTTTGACGTCATTATTTATCTTTTGCACCGCCTAGTGAGTTGTCGTTAGTAGAGCTCATGGAAGCAAGTTATTTCATTGGTTGAACTATTGAATATAACTCACGATTTGTTTTCCTTTGTGGCAAAAGACTGGCATTTTGACGTCATGTTTTGGTCAGTATCAGGCCATAACTTTACGAAGGCCACGCGCTGACACTGACCAAAAAATGACGTCAAAATGCCAGTCTTTGGCCACAAAAGAAAACAAATCGTTCCATAGTTCAACCAATAAAGTAACTTGTTTCCATTAGCTCTACTAACGACAGCTCACTACGCGGTGCAAAAGACAAATAATGACGTCAAACTGCCAGTCCTTTTGGATTTCAGTGTCAGGCTATAACATAACGATGGCTACGGTCAGCGTACAATTTTTCTGGCAGGCAGAACATGCGAATGATTTAACTAAACGCAATGGTACTACGTATCAATAGATACTAACGAAAGAGTGAAAATGGAGAGGCTTCGTATGGGAACAAAACAGACAATGAAAATACGTATCAATACAAACCTCGATGAAGTTGTTGCATTGTTCCCTTTGCTGTTGTGCTTATGGAAGTAATGAATCAGAGGGGCTGGCCGTGTCAGATGAATGTCCTTCCTTTGGACACGGTAGGTCGCTGACAGGATCCTGGTGTGTATTGTAGGCATTCCTTCACACTCTGGGATAAGGTCAGAACATTAATGGGTCAGAAGGAAGGGATCAGGATAGGAGTG
>NC_088370.1:27749576-27814576 GCF_034508935.2 Berghia stephanieae | reverse complement strand
TCGTTACGATGCAGTATTGTGTCAAGCTATTGACGTTTCGTTATTGACCGCATGGTGACAATGGGAACATGTCCTATCTGCATTTGTTTGTGTTTTTATGTTTTTAAGGGTTTTTACGGCGCTTGCAACACATTAAGGTCATATCAGCGCCAGTAAAAAGGAAAAAAATGGGATAGTCAAAAGTTCTAGAATTACAATAAAGCATCCAAGAAAAGGTAAGACAAAGGGGAATTTGTCCAAATAGGAAACATGTAGATTCCAAGAGCACACTATCAAAGCGCATAGTTTGAGATCACCTAAAAGTCTCATCCAGACACAAGCACAGGTCCCCGCTAAGAGGAACACACTCAAATGTTTTACAAATCATATATAATATAAAGAAAGCATAATACAGTGCATAACAGAGAGATGATTTACAATGAAAAAAATATCATCTCCCAAAACTAACTATACATTCGACTGTTTCCCCCTCAGCCGGGGCATCTGGCCAGGACCAGGACAAAACCAAGTAATCTTATTCCAAGACAAAAACAAAAAGCATGTTGGAAAACAGATATAAGGGGATAGACGACACAGTATGTACCCCCCTGCCCACTATGGGAGGTCAGGAACCCCACCCAGCTGTCTGCATTGTTGTGTCTTTGTGTAAGGTACTGTACACTAATTGCCTGCTCGTTCAGGTATAATTGAGTGCTCGGCTGAAGCACCCGCGACTGTTCTCCCTGTTGTTGTCCAAAAATTACTCGGTACTGATGGCTTGTTTTCTATGAAACCATTGTGTATTTAATGTACGCGTAGCGTTTTAAAACTGTAGCATTAGTTGTGTATTCCATACGAAGTTCTCATAATTCATAATTTAATGTTGTTGGGTCTTTAAAAGAAAGAACGAAAGTAGAGATAGAAAGAGAGAGAGAGAGAGAGAGAGAGAGAGAGAGAGAGAGAGAGAGAGAGAAAGAAAGAAAGGAAGAGAGAGAGAAAGAAAGAAAGGAAGAGAGAGAGAGAGAGACAGAGAGAGAGAGAGAGAGAGAGAGAGAGAGAGAGAGAGAGAGAGAGAGAGAGAGAGAGAGAGAGAGAGAGAGAATATTACATATGACTAAAAAAGGAATGCGTTTACATGTTTTCATAAACAATTACAATGACAAAAAGAACTTCTCGCAAGGACTGATGGGACAATTTTTTAGTATGTCAACTAGATAACACCACACTAACGTCTCATGCTTCAACCACCAAGGAATAAACATGCTACATTTTGTTATATGTTTTCAACGTTCCTTTTGCTGACGAAGGGTTTTCCTCGAAACGTCCAGTGTCTGAACTGTTCCCACCCGAATCCATTTGTTAGCTACTGTAAATGGTCAACAACATATTTAAATTATTAAACGCACATTGCATTCTCGTTGTTATTTTCCTTGGATAAGTAATGCTATATTGGGAAAAATAAAAGTGCTAAAAACGCCCTTTTATAATATATTACGAGAGTGATTCTATAGCAGGTGTCATTTATATGGGTCTTAGCTACCTGTATGTCAGTTTTCATGCTTTCAATCCCAATGTGCACGATTTTAGACCAATTTCCCCTAATACAATGAATATGAAGAAAATATATGTATTTATACAGTTATTTCCCTTGTTTAATATAGCTGTAAACAATTAAGGCCTTAGACCGAAACGTTATGTTTGATTGCCAGAGTGGTTCTATAACAGATGGGTTTTTGATGGGTCTTGGTACCCTGTATGCAAATAATTTCATGCTTTCAACCCGAATTTGCACGGTTTTAGCCTAATTCCCCCTACTATATCAACTGAGGAAATCTATCGTTTGATTAATGAGAAATCACTTTTCAAACTGTTATTATACACATACTTATATAAGATACAAATGTGACCAATAAATTTATTTTGATGAAAAGTTCACAGTGATGTGTTGCGAAGAATGAAAAATAATAAGGAATGCACCAAAGATTAAGATTACGCACCATGAAATCACAGACTTCACGGTTCGGTAACTCATACAAAAGATCAAGGGGGAAACGATTTAACTGCTGCGTCGCTTTGAACTTTTCATCAAAATAAGTTTATTGGTTATATTTTTTATTTCATAAAAGTATGACATAGATTTCCTCAGTTGATAAGAAAGACGCATGCGCAATGCTATGTTGACGTTCTCTCTGTACTGTGTCCTTGAGATGTTAGTTAATGGGGTTAGCCCATGACCTACTTACTAAGAGTCTACGATAGTTACGTCATGGGTTAGCCCTAGTATGGGTGTAATCGGAAAACACAAACAGCTTATATAAACACTTCAAACTCTTCTCCTTTAGAAGGGGATATAGCTCAGTGGTAGAGCATTCGACCGCAAGTTGGAAGGCCCCAGGTTCAAACCCTGGTATCTCCTATATTTTTTTTTGGCTAGGGCTATTGGTCAGTACTGACCCCCAGACGCTAGTACCTGCGTGTCAGTGCTGACGAACAGGCGCCAGCGCCTGGGGGTCAGTACTGACCAATAACCTGGTGTTATTGGTCAGTATTGAACAACAGGTGCCGCCGCCCACAGACAGCCTCTCTTCGGTCTGTGCCACCGCCCGCCATTTATCAGCACTGACGAACATCGGGCCTGTTCGTCAGTGCAGACAAAGACCTCTTCGCACTTATTCGTCAATTCCTAAAGTAAAAAAAAAACAAAAAAAAAAAAAAACAATTAAAATCCCAGGCTTTCAAGGCCAACTTATCCGATGACACTAAGCAACACTTGGTCACTTAGATAAATTTGATGTCTAACGCGTGAGCAGCAGCTTCTTATGGTTCACACTATTATGTTATGACGATCGACCCAATCAGCAAAGTCCGGTCCGCATTCGTGCACCGTCGCGAACCCGCCTGGTAGCATCGTCACAACACACCTTTCGACTAGATGCTCTGCCGTTTCGGGTTCTTGTCCACAGCGTGGACATAAAGGACAGGAAGTTAGACCCCACTGATGTAACGCACCGGCCGTTAGGCAGCTCCTCGACCGAAGCCGATTCGCAGCTACCCAGTGTCTCCTCTTACTGGTATCAAAGCCTGGCAACTTCTCACCAAGCTTAGAGGAGTGTAGGTCCCCGCCCCCACGAGGGATTGAATTCGTCCAAACCGACTTCCATCTCGTATGTGCAGCTCTGTCCGTAGTCAGGGATTCTGCGTACAAGGGTTGCCGGGACTTATTTCGGCTCGAAACGGGGGCACCGTTCATTATGCGCATGAGAGGGGTATCCCCATTCCCTCTCCTTTGATCTTACTCAGCCAGTTTCCCGTAATGGTCTCTCTCCGGACATCGGGGGGCTGGATCGCTGCCATTACCGGGCCCCATTCTCTAGGGGTTGTTGCTAGCGTTCCCGACACTATGTGCATCGACTTGCGAAGTTTTACATCCACCTTCTCAACGTTTCTGCTTCTACCCCACACTGGAGCGCAATACTCCGCGGTGGAATAGCATAGTGCCAGGGCGGATGTTCTCAGGAGCGCTTGGCTAGCGCCCCAAGTCGATCCCGCCAGCTTCCTCAGAAGACTATTCCGCTTCTCTATCTTCCGGGCAACCCCTTCGAGATGAGCCCGATAGGTAAGGCTGCGATCCAACGTCACCCCTAAATATTTTGGACGCGGCTCATATGGGAGTGGCTGGTCCCCGACTAGGACATTCAGTTTACGGGTGTGCCAACCACTGCATAAGTGAAATGCAGTGGCCACGGTTTTTGAAGTGTTCATCTTCAGGTACCACTTGTCAAAGTAGGATTTGAGTCTGGTGACGTCCTCGCTGAGTACGCTCTCGAGACGGGTCCACACTTTACTCTGAGTAACGAGTGCCCAGTCGTCTGCGTATCCCAGCCTCAGGGAGGAAGTGTTCGGCATATCGCTAATGTAAACGTTAAACAACATTGGCGCAAGTACCGACCCCTGAGGGACCCCATTCTTCAATTTCCTTACTTTGCTCGTGACGTCTCCCAGCGCGACGTGGAATTGCCTTTCCCCTAAGATCGAAGAGAACAACTTCAAGGTCTTTTTGCACCTTATGATTTTTGCAAGTTTGAGCATTAACCCATCGCACCAGACCGTATCGTACGCCGCTGATAGGTCTATAAACACAGCACCTGTTTGCTGTTTTCTCTCGAACCCGTGCTCAATATGCTCTGTAAGGGCAATGACCTGCTCCGTGGTGCACCTCCCTTCCCTGAAGCCTGCCTGCTCTGGTGGCAGGGCAGCGTCTAGGACCGGCCCCCATCGGTTTAATAGAACACGCTCCAACAATTTGTAAAGACAGCTCAGCAGCGATATGGGTCTGTAACTGTCTGCCTCCTTCGCCGGCTTCCCTGGCTTCAGGATGGCAACTATCTTCGCGTGCTTCCACACTTGTGGAAGCTTTCCTTTTGCAAGGACGTCCGACATTGCCTCTGCTAGCCAGGCCCGTGCCCTGGGGCCCAGATGCGTCACCATATCGGGATATACACCATCTATCCCTGCTGCTTTGCCGTTCTTTACTTCGCTAATGGCTGCACCCACTTCTCGGGGACTGAACGGGCCGTCCAGTCCGACTCCTCCGCAGGTAGCGAGTCCAAAATCGTTCGGTACGCCTTGCGGACACCGCGCTCAAAAGCCTGATTAGGGACCCGCTTACTACGGTTCTTAATATTCTTGGCAATTGTGTCTGCCTCGCATTCCGGTGCAGCCTTCGCGAAATTCCGATCTGGGTCCAATTTCTTTATCAAACGCCAAGCGTGGCGGCTGGAGTGTGTAAAGTCGAGACTTTCCACGGTCTCCTGCCACCGTTGCTTCCTTCCCTCTGCCAGAGACTGAAGTAGTCTATCGGCTGTGTCCTGAGACTGGGTCTGCTGGTACTCTCGGTACAGCTCTTCCGACTCTGCTGTCCAGCAAGGGGTGTAGAATTTCCGCTTGCCCCGTGGAATAGAGCGTTGAGCGCTCTTAACCAGTAGCCTACTAAATCTGGTTATATTCTTGGACTTGGGAGGAATGGCAGGGCAGACCTGCTCGATATAGGAACTGAATTCCTCCCAGTCAGCCTTCCTGAAATTCCATCTGCAAAGTGGGAGAGACTGCACCCTCGGTATTGTCACCCCAGCTGTGACAAGAACCGGCCTGTGCTGGCTATGCGGAAAGTCCCCGAGGACTGTCCGCTTCACCTGCAGCGGTTCACCGTTCGCGCTTTTCGTTACGAGGGTGAGGTCTGGAGTGTACTCCTTCTTATGGCGGGTACCCCGGAAGGTACCCTTGGCTGTAGGATCGTACACTAGGTGTAGATCATTACAGTCCATCCATGAGCGGAGTTGTCTTCCTGCCTCGTTGCAGTCTCGGTAGCCCCATTCGTGATGGTGGCTATTAAAGTCTCCCAGACAGATGGAAGGATGGCTGACCACCGGTACCGGTGGTGTAGTCCAAGTCGCTCTAGGTGGTTTGTAAATATTATGCAAACACAGTCCACCTACTTCCACGGAAATTCGGTTCACCCCATTGCTGTCCGTTACGCTCTCAATGACCCTTACCTTCGATGGCTCTTTAGCGTAAACGCTAACCCCTCCTTTGAGCCTCGAAGTGTCCTCGCGTTGGACCACCGTATAGCCTGGGATCTGGAATCGGGAAGATTGCGCGCCTGAATAAAGGTGGGTCTCCTGTAAAAGGAGGATATCAACGCAATGAACGGCCAATAGCTTTGATAAAAGCTCATTTTTTGCCATACTCTGGCTCTCGACGTTCAGGGACAATATACGCGTCAGTTCGCCATCCCCGCCGTCGCATTTTCCAATCGGCAGGCCGCGAATCGATTGATGCATGGGACGTTCGCTTTTTTCTCGGACGTGCCGACGACCCGGGCGACACGAACGCGGTATTATTTGGCTAGGCGGCAGACCGCTTCGCCATTGACGGGACTGTTTGGGACTCGACATAAGGACAATAGTGTGGCGCCCGGGATAGGGCTGCTATTCGGGCACCGGGTTTGGATCAAATTTAGTCACACACCGGGGCGAGCAGCTCATGTGGCTCGTTGGCTCGATACCCGGGATGGTCTCGTGACGGTCGACCGGGATTTACACCTTTGCCCTCCCGTGTGCCTCAAGCCCCCTCACCAACTGCAAGGTAAAGATCCACGAGGGGGAACGCGTGAGATCGTGGCCTTCGTAAAGTTATGGCCTGATACTTGCCAAAAAATGACGTCAAACTGCCAGTCTTTTGCCATAAAAGAAAACAAATCGTGAGTCGTATTCAATAGTTCAACCAACGAAATAACTTGTTTCCTTGAGCTCTACTAACAACTCACTAACCGGTGCAAAAACCAAATAATGACGTCAAACTGCCGGTCCTTTTGGATTTCAGTATCAGGCTATAACATAACGATGGCTACGGTTAGATGCCGTTGGGGCAACGGTATGACTGGTGTTGTTTCAAGCCACCATACGATTCTTTTTTATTTTATGTTGTCTTTGTGTGTATGTGTTTTTGTTTTTCTTTTTTTTTTCGTATATTTTCGTTATTGCCTAAATTAAAGAAAAATAGAGGAAACGTGTTATACCGAATATAATATTTCTTGTTACGATTCTTTTATAATACATTGTCCATTCTATTGATGAGGTTTTTAAAAAAATGTATTTGTTTTGTTTTTTGTCATGCAAAAAAAAAAAATAATAATAATAACGGAAAGGAGGAGAAACCTGATAACGAATAGATAATTCCATTGGGGGGGGGGGGGGGGGGGGGGGGGGCGTGGCTCAGCGCTACGGTCTTTGCTTCGTACCCGAAAGGTACCGAGTTCGATCACCCGCCGCTGCGCTGTGTGGCCTTGAGCAAGTCACCTCGCCCTAGCTCGACTTGCGGCGCTGTACTGCGGATGATGCCTGGGCGCTTCATATTCGTATTAGGATTGATTGAATTAATGCGATGGCGTTTCCACGTCTTCATATATTTCATCTCTGCCACTTTATCATTCATCGCTTAAACGTAATCGCAGTCCTACCGTCAGACTATATTGATGGTGTGTGTCGAGGTAAAGTGCTCACAACATCCGAAAGCCGTACCAACACACAAAACCATGTGTTATAGTCTGATTGAGATTGAGAAAATTTTGTGAGTAGTACCCAATAACAAAGAGTGGCGTCAATTTCGTTCCATCAATAAGTTAATTAAGGCTACGCGTTGATTTGATTGATTGAAAACAAAAACAGCATCCATTGTAGCCGACAGCGAGTTCCATAATTTGTAGATTTCTCCTGTCTCAGTGAGATGCGAGCAAGCCGAATTTCAAATGACGGAATGAAAAAAGACGAGACAATGAAAGAGCTTCACTTTCAGTTCTGGCGTCACGCATCAGTGAGCATGCGCGTTGGAGGAACCGAAATATAAGGTTGCCAGTTTGGCGTTTCAACATCAAATTTGGTATTTTTCTCAGGATTGAACAATATCATTTGTTTAATTAATTGATAAATTTATTAAACAAATCTCACGTAAACTGATAAAAACAAATGTGGAACCAATGGACTTCCTTGCGACTAGTATGGGACAGAAAATGCTGATTTATTTGTCGTAGAACAAGTTATTTCAAAAAATGGCATTTTTCCATAATTTTGGCACCGTCAGTACCGGCGCCAGAACTGACCAATAGATACCAGTACCTATTAGTCAGTGCTGACCCCCAGACGCTGGTGCCTGTTCGTCAGTACTGACGAATAGTCACTCCGTTTTTTTTTTTCGAAAACATTTGAAAATCATTATTTTAAAGTCGATCAATATTTGTCCTTGGCATTAAATAAATTCATGTTTCGTTTTCTTTTAAACCGCAAAAACTTCAGCTGAACAATAGTAGTAGTAGACGTCTATTTTCTCTTTCAAAATATAGTTATAATGTACCGTTATCCTATTTGAATTTTAAAAAGTGAACAAGTTAAGATTAATCACGTTAACTAACAATGGTGACGATGATGATGATACAATAATAATAATAATAATAATAATAATAATAATAATAATAATAATAATAATAATAATAACAACAACAACAACAATGACGATGATGATTATTATAACGTCGATGATAAATATCATTATTATTAATAATAATAATAATAATAATAATAATAATAATAATAATAATAATAATAATAATAATAATAATAATAATAATAGCAATAAATAATAATAATAATAATAATAATAATAATAATAATAATAATAATAATAATAATAATAATAGCAATAATAATAATAATAATAATAATAATAATAATAATAATAATAATAATAATAATAATAATTATAATAATAATAATACTAGCAATAATAATAATAATAATAATAATAATAATAATAATAATAATAATAATAATAATAATAATAATAATAATAATAATAATAATAATAATAATAATAATTATAATAATAATAATACTAGCAATAAATAAATAATAATAATAATAATAATAATAGCAATAAATAATAATAATAATAATAATAAAGACAGTGGCTGTTTGTCCAAGGCCACGATTGCATTCCTCACCCTCTATTGATACCGGTCCTCGTCTTCATATAGTTGACCATGCATCGATTCTTTCACTTTAGGGAAGAGATGGAAGTCTTGTGGGGCAAGATTAGGTGAATACTGCCGTACTCTGGAAAACCTCATGTTCTAAATTTTGGCCAGAAAACTCATCCTTCAAATATCCATCGATTTAAATGACCCTCATCTTGCCAAAAAAACCTCTCAAACCTGGGACTTTGCGAAGACTGTTTACTCACATTTCTCCCCGTATTTATGTGTAAAATGAGTAACTGGTTGCTGACAGAAATGTTTGTTTGTTTTTTGTTGCTTTAGGTCTCTTCCAACACAATTGAGGTTATATGAGAGACCGCTGAAACAAAAAAACAAGCAATCTAACAAAAATAGTACAAATGTAAATCAAAATCATAACCTAAAGATATCATAAGCTAAATTATAAATAACCAAGAACAAACAGGCAGAAGATTTAAAGAAAAAAAAAAATATCCCCTGTCAAAAATACAATCACAAACCAAAGAAGCAGGATAGGCTAGTAAAGAGAAGAAGAAACGACATCACTATCGGATCGTACACCCATGCGAACATCATAGGTATATGATTCAAGGGTGATGCTCCCATCCAACCATCCGCTGACAGAAATGTCTCGATCAGAAAATATTGCATTATGAATATCATATAACAACAGTACAGCTGTCTGTCTTGACCCACATATTTCTGAAAAGGCAGTTTTTTGCAAAAAATAATCCAAAATTTTACAAGCAAAATCTCAAATTTTGCAAGCTAAGAAAAGCGACATTTGCTTCGTTTTTTTGTTTTTAAGGGTTTTACGGCGCTTGCAACACATTAAGGTCATATCAGCGCCAGTAAAAAGGAAAAAAATGGGATAGTAAAAAGTTCTAGAATTACAATTAAAGCACCCAAGAAAAAGTAAGACATAGGGAACTGGGAACAAATAGGGATCAGATGTAGATTCCAAGAGCATACCACCAATGCACTTAGTTTGAGATCACCTATAAGTCTCATCCAGACACAAGCACAAAATCCAACAAAGAGGAATACACTCAAATGCTTGCATTATACATTAAAAATAACACATAACAGAGAGATGATTTACAAGGAAAAAAATATCATCTCCCAAAACAATAACTATGCATTTGACTGTTTCCCTCCCAGTCAAGGACTCCGGCCAGGGTCGGGACAAAACCGAGCAATCTCACACCAAGACAAAGACAGAAAGCAATTTGGAAAACAGATATACGGGGATAGAAGACATGGTAAGTACCTCCCTGCCCACTGTGGAGGTAGGGAACCCCACCCAGGACTTTTGCTTCAAATTTGTGATTAATTTTCCTAAAAACCCATAATAATTTCATGAAAGAGCAAGTTATTTTTTGGGGTTTCATGGCGCTTGCAAATGTAAGGTCATTTCAATGCCAGTAAAAAGGAAAAAAATGAATATATTTTGCTGCCGCAATACAAATCAGTGATATTATATATTGCGATTTTTTTGCGGCCTCAAGCGATGCAAAAAACTGCTATGCCAGATATTAGGCTGCACTGTAAACTGAGTGATAGTATAGTGCATTCAATTTCCTCTCCTGTTCGTGAATAAACAGTGTGTCATAGACACTATACATTTGTGTAATGGTAGCACATCTGACTGGTAATCAGAAGGTCTGAAGTTCGAACCCCAGTCGAGGTCGACTGATTTTTTGGGGTGGTTTTTTTTCTTGTATTTTTCTTTCTTGCTTTGTCTGGCACCTTTCATGCACACTTGTTCAGTTCTCATAATAATAATAACCACCGATTTTGCCAGAAACACATAAAGGTGGAATTCTAACACTGTCGGCAACACGATCACATGTGTTAAGGATGGGAGAGCAATTGAATTTCTTACTAACCTCCCTCTCCCTCCCCCAATTCATTATTATCTTTAAAAATCAGAAAATTGGAAGAATGGAAGAAAGAAAATTGGAAGGGTTGCCGGGTATCCGGGTATGTACATGTTACATGTTGCTGTTGGCTGGGAATCCATTGTAAAGTGCTTTGAGCACCTTGAGTGAATATTATGCTGTATCAGACCTGCCAACCCTTCATATTCCAAAAAGTGGAATCAGAAGGTCAGAAAATAGGAAATTGAGACAAAAAAAATTGGAATCTTTTAACAATGGATAATTCTGCACCAAAATTACCACCAACTTTGCCACCAAATATGTTTTTGTTGTTTTTAAGGGTTTTACGGCGCTTGCAACACATTTAGGTTATATCAGCGCCAGTAAAAAGGAAGAAAATGGGACAGTAAAAAGTTCTAGAATTACAATTAAAGCACCCAAGAAAAAGTAAGACATAGGGGAACTGGGAACAAATAGGGATCAGATGTAGATTCCAAGAGCATACCACCAATGCACCTAGTTTGAGATCACCTATAAGTCTCATCCAGACACAAGCACAAAATCCAACAAAGAGGAATACACTCAAATGCCTACATTATACATTAGAATAACAATAATACATTACAGAGAGATGATTTACAAGGAAAAAAATATCATCTCCCATAACAATAACTATGCATTTGACTGTTTCCCTCCCATCTAGGACTCCGGCCAGGGCCAGGACAAAACCAAGTAATCTCATGCCAAGACAAAGACAGAAAGCAAGTTGGAAAACAGATATAAGGGGATAGAAGACACAGTATGTACCCCCCTGCCCACTATGGGAGGTCAGGATCCCCACCCAGTGCCACCAAATACAGACAGCATTCGGGCACAGGTGGCAAAAACCACATACTGTATCATATGTACGGTGTGGTTTTCTTTTTTTTAGTATTGACACATTTCAGGGTTGAATAGCTCGAAAGCTATGTAAGATTTCATTGAACGTTTGTTTACCATATATGCAGAATTTATTCAAACTTTTGATTGATATAAGTTTTAAAACACTGTGCACCCTTTGGTAGCTGAGTTATGACGTAATCAGTAGAAAAGGGTAATTTTGACATAAATTGTAATTTATTTTGGCTTTGTCCGACATGATTCTCGAACTTTGACAGACAGTTATCGAAAACATTGTCTTCTCAGATGGAGCCACCTTTTACGTGTCCGGGCATGTGCACAAACACACTGTTCAACATTGGAGGAAACAATAAAACCAGATGAAGTTATTGAATGTCGTTGCAACTCACCAAAAGTCAATGTCTGGTGAGAACTGTCCAAAGAAAGAGCGGTAACCTTTCTTTTTTTGACGACATGACAGTGACAACAGCAAACTATCAAACCGGTCATGTTAAAATCATACGGAGTCTCTCCATCTGATTATCTTTAACCTAACATCTTTTCCCAACATGATGGAGCTCCCCTCAGCGGAGTTTAAATGTGAGGGAATTTTTAAAAGAACAGCTCCCAAACAGATGGATCAGCCGAGATGGTCAAATTTCCTGGCCTCCAAGATCACCTGATCTAACCTCACTTGACTTTTTCATGGGGATATATGAAGAGCAGAGTGTTTAGAACCCCAGTGAGAGACATTGGTGACCTGAAGACAAAAGTAAGAGAAGCCGGTCGCTCTGTCACAATTATTCATACTGCAAAAGACATAAGACAAACTGTAGAGACACTTGTCATTGAAAATGATGGTGGTCACATGGAGCTTTAAAGTTTAAATTGGACGATTGCGCAAGCAAGATTCAGAAAAAAACTTAAATAAATTTGGATAAATATGTTGAAAACAAAATCGATGTCGTTGTAGCTGTTCTTGAGTTATTCAAACCTGAACTGTGTCAATGATTAAAAACAAAATACTGTACATTACGATTTACGTTAAAATAACCATTTTCTACTGAAGACGTCATAGCTCAATTACCAAAGGGCGCACAGTGTTAAATCTTAAATAAATTCTACGCCTATGGGAAAAAAAAGTCCGATGAAATATTACATAGCTTTGGAGTTATTCAAACCTGAAATGTGTCAATAATAAAAATACCACGCTGTATTAGGTAATGGAAAGGGGAAGGAGGAAAGGAGTGCAAATTCATTTTCCTACTTATCTCCCTTTTGGCAATCATGCTTTTTTTTAAATTCACCTTTTTAACACATTTTTTTCTTCTTACCATTATCATCATTTTTGAGAATCAGAATTTAAGAGATACAGGCAGAATAGTGGAAAAGGAAAAATGAAAATATGAATGATTCTTCCAAAAGCTGAAGGGTTGGCAGGTATGTATGCTATATATATATGCTCAAGTATTTATACAAATTGGAATCAAAGGCACCAAAGTTTTTCACAAAGAACACCAGCATCTGTATCAAAATCTTTATTTATTATATACAAAATCATGGGATAATCTACCACTTATCCTAATAAAAATTATATGGTAATAAAAATTTCACACTTGATTGATCATCCAAGCAGGTTTACCACCATTGGATTGTTCAAATGCCAATAAACTTATTATATTTATTAAATTAATCAGTTAGCAAAATACCTTGGTCTACATCAATATTAACCTATCTTGGAATGACCATACAGACACAATCACACAGAAAGCAAATTTCATAACTGCTCTTCTGAACAGAAACATAAGCAGCTGCTCCAGTTAAATCAAGGCCAAATGTTATACAATGCTAATAAGATCAGTTGTTGAATGTGCAAGCATTGTCGGGGACCCTATCACGAAAAGAAATAAAGATAAACTTCAGATGGTACAAAGGAGAGCAGCACGTTTTGTATTAGGCAATTTCAAAACCATTGACAGCGTGACGCAGATGGTTTGAACATTACTTTGGAACAATAAAGGAAGCAATCCAAACTGACAATGCTCCATCGTATTTCACAACCTTGTAGCAATACCACTGAACAACCTGAGTCCAGCAACAATGAGATCACGAACAAGAGGACATGATCTAAGATTGAAAGTGTCGTGCTCCCAAATACAAAGCCATGAACAGTCGTTCTTCCCCTCTTCTATATGCTTTTGGAATAACCTACCACCTATCGTTGTTAATCAATCACCACAGAACAGTTTAGAGTCAGGTTAATTCATAACTATAGCACACAAATACATCTTGAAATGTGACACATCGAGACGCCTACATTTGCGACAAATACACCAGAGGTGGTTTTGAAAATTAAGAGAAGAAATAAAGAACAAAATCCTGGAGATAAAAATTTTAACTTCATTCATTTTTCTTCAATAAATCGTCATCCGCTAAGCTGCTCATCCATCCATCATATCAAACGCAATATGATAACCTGTCTCTTGTTTGTTTTTAAGGGTTTTACTGTGCTTACACATTTAGGTCATATCAGCACCAGTAAAAGGAAATGGGATAGTAAAAAGTTATAGAATTACAATTAAACTGTCATCTGCATTTTTTGCGGCCGCAAATATCAGGGCGATCCGCAAATTTCCCAAAATTGGCAAATTGTGGCAAATTTTGGGAAAATTGGCAAATCGCGTGGCAAATTTTGGGAAAAAAAAGAAGCGAAAACAAAATAACGAAAAAAAAAGGTGCGAAACTTGAGAAATGTTGCAGCTTTGCCTGGGCCCAAACCAAGGGAAGCTACTCTCTACGGATAATGATCCTTTAAAATCTTTGTAACAACGCTATTCAAAGTCATTTCATTTCTCAATTCAAATAAATCGATTCACTTACATTTCCAACTTCAGTCATGGATCGTTTCGTCAAAAAATCTTCAAATAAGGACCCAAAGTACGGCAAATTTTTTGACAAATTGTGGTCTTTTTGGCAAATTTCTTGGCAAATTTGGGGGATTTTTTGGGCAAATTTTAGGTCCCAATTTGGCAAAAAATGCAGATGACAGATTAAAGCATCCAAAAAAAGGTAAGACAATGGGGAATTTGTTCAAATAGGAAACAGATGTAGATTCCAAGAGCACACTATCAAAGTACTTAGTTTGAGATCACCTAAAAGTCTCATCCAGACACAAGCACAGGTCTCCACCAAGAGGAATACACTCAAATATTTACAAATCATATAAAATATGTAAACAAAACACAATACAGTGCATAACAGAGAGATGGTTTACAAGGAAAAAATATCATCTCCCAAAACTAACTACACATTTGACTGTTACCCACTCAGCCAGGGTATCCGACCAGGTCGGGACAACACCAAGAAATCTCATTCTAAGACAAAGACGGAAAGCATGTTGGAAAACAGATACAGGGGGATAGAAGACACAGTAATTGCCTCCCTGCCCACTGGGAGAACCTGTCTCTTGCTTCAACAAGTTTCTTTTGAAGGTTTCCTTTTTAATGTCTTGAGTTGACCGAAAGCACCACATTTACGTAATCTCCCTGTTGTGGATCTCTTGCTTTAATCTGGCAATTGACATTAAAGAAAAAAACAAAACAAAACAGAACTTGAAAGTATCTGAAAATGATTGTGTGAGTAAATTTCGTTATGTTCAAAAATAATAATAATAATAATAGTAATAATAATCATAAATGCCTAACAATGCTTAAATAATAAAAAATTAATCAAAATACATACACATTGAGCAAAATGTGTACAACGAGCAAAAATGGATAAGAATATGCATTTTTTACGTAAGGTTGGACCACTGGCTTTACATACAGGGATGGGCATCGATCCTAGGTGAAGACTTTTTGAGATGTTTTTCTGTCCCCCCCCCCCCCTGTCCACTCAGTAGTGATTGGCTCTGTTAGATCTAGAGGAAAGTACTGTGCGATACATTAGCGTCCTATCCGAAGGGTATGTACAATTTTTACGTAAGCTTGGCACCACTAAGTTGCAGGGATTGACATCAACCCTGGGTGAAGACTTTTGAGATGTTTTTGTTTTGTTTTTAAGGGTTTTACGGCACTTGCAACACATTAAGGTCATATCAGCGCCAGTAAAAAGGAAGAAAATGGGATAGTTAAAAGTTCTAGAATTACAATTAAAGCACCCAAGAATAAGGTAAGACAAAGGGGAACTGGGAAAAAATAGGGATCAGGTGTAGATTCCAAGAGCATACCACCAATGTACTTAGTTTGAGATCACCTATAAGTCTCATCCGGATGCAAGCACACAATCCAACAAAGAGGAATACACTCAAATGCTTACATTATACATTCAAAATAACAAATATAATAAGACATAACAGAGAGATGATTTACAAGGAAAAAAATATCATCTCCCAGGACAAGAACTATGCATTTGACTGTTTCCCTCCCAGTCAAGGACTCTGGTCAGGGCCAGGACAAAACCAAGTAATCTCATCCCAAGACAAAGACAGAATGCAAATTGGAAAACAGGTACCGGGGTATAGAAGACACAGTATGTACCTCCCTGCCCACTATGGGAGGTCAAGAGCCCCACCCAGTGAGATGTTTTTCTGTCTCTGTTAGATCTGGAGGAAAATACTGTGCGATACATTAGCGTCCTATCCAAAGAGTAGCCAGCGTGCTAATAAACAGTATTAAAAATAAATAATAAATAACGCCCTCCCATGAAGAATCATTTGACGCTATTACTTAGGCATTGAATGAAGGAATAAAGGTAATCCATCAAACAAACATCTGATGCAAACAGGAATCACCCATGTTGCCCAAAGTGAGCAAATTGAGGGTTAATAATCTTGTCCTAGAAAAAAAAAATGCCTGAAGTGAGGCTTGAGCCTGAGGCCTTCTGGGTTACAGTTCAATGCTTTAACCACTCAGCCACTTCGTCCCCCAATAGAAAATACAAATGATTTTAGAATCTTTGAAAAAGGTGATGATAGTGGTCGAGGAGATCTGTGAAGAGATACAATTTATGAAGTCTTTCGAAGCCTGAATAAGAAGATAGAGGTGGCGATATTGTGATAGCTTTGGATGTGATAGTGATGTTTTGGTGGTTGCAGTCAAAATGAATCATAATTTCTCATAATTAAGAATCTCAAAACTTACTTACTTACTTATCCGAACCAGCGACCACCTGAGGTCTAGCCCTTCGGTCTTGTGCCATGACGTAGAAGTTAGACGTCTTTTGTAGTTGAGAATCTTAAAACAGCAGATTTGAAAAGGGACCCAAGCTGATAATTCCCACTTTTATAGATATAAACCCCCCCCCCCCCCCTAAAAAATACAACCCCCAAAAACAACAGCTTTCATTGAATGAGATCTTGGGACAAGGTGGCAGCGGTATGGCCTTTGTATTGTACCCAAAAGATACCGAGTTCACCTTGAACAAGTCACCTCGCCCTTTGTTTGCGGTTCTGCACTGCCGCTGGCGCCTGGGTTATTCCAGTCATCCCTTGGAATTTACCCTTAAGACAAATTCTATTTTTAAAAATTTATTTATAATACAAGATCACTGACCCATGTCCAGAAAACTTTGTTACATCGAGAGTACAATAGTACTCCCTTCACCTGCTCGAGTAAAGAAACTTACTCGTCAAACTGGTCAGCAGACTCTGGACGGATGGGTAAGAATTCTTGATGTTTAATTGACCAGGACACTGACCAGAACAGAACAACTCGTGGCTCTCAAAATCCAGCTTGCCCGTGTCCATTAACATTCTGATGGAAGAAACAATTTTTAAAAATAATAATAATTACCATCAACAATTTAGCTAGACAAATATGAAAATCCCCGAAGCATTTGTTAGTAAAAAAAAAATAAAAAATTCCCGCATTTCTATCTTGTCTAGTTGATACCAAGCTGTGGACTGTAAAAAGTAATAAAAACAAAAATGAATATAACAACAGCTAAAAAAAAAACAACAAAAAAGTGAACAAAATACCAAACACGGAACATTTTAGGCTCAAAACCCTTCTTCAGCCAACAACGAAAAAAAAAACCACTCCAAAAAACAATGAAAACATAAATACATACATGGCTAAAAAACCAGATCAACGACAGATAAATATGAGGCACGTCCTTACATTTCTCTGCCGTCAATCGGGTTGGGTCCGAAACAATCTGTGCTTTTTTCTGAAACTGCTATATTAATTTTTGTTTCTTACTTTCTCCATTTCTATCTTCCATGTTTTAACTCAATCAACTCTAACACCAACTGTCTCAGTCTATGACGATGACTACTTTTATCCCATCATTGTTTCTATTTTTCTGAGTGACAAAATATATACATTATACAAATACTACTGTTTCTATTTTTTTTTCTGAGAGAAAAATGATATGCAGGTTACAAATACTACTGTTTCTATACTTTTTTTTTAATTGAGAGACAAATTATATGCATGCTACAAATACTACTACTGTTTATTTTAACATGGTATTTGTAGTTGAATAAAACTATGTGCATGCCTATTTTTTTCTTCAATTTTTTAAATTACCAAAGATCTCTTAGGAGAGTGGATAGTAAAGACTAAGTTTTGAGTCATTTAAAATAACAACAACAAAAAACATGTAAGATGGAGTACATTCCTATGTCTTCGCCCACGTCATTTCATGTTCAATGTTTGCGCGGAAAAATGTGGAAATAGCCCAGTAGACTTATGCTAAAAAATGGGATAGCTGGGAAGAAATTGACACAAGCTAAGCAAATTGGATTACATATCTTATGCTTTTGTTCATACTAAAACCTCACTGAAAACTGTCTGTGGGGAAAAAAAAAGTTATTAATTCAGGTTTTCAGCAATTCTTTATATGATCACCCTGCAGATCGTGAAATCTTAGGGATTTCTTACATGCACAGTCCGATTCAAGTGACAGAAAGAAAATTTCAAACGGGAAGCCAGTTTTATATGCCCACGCAACGCAGTCATTACCAGAAATCCTCCTAGTTTCGTTATCAAGAAGAAAAAAGTCACCAATAAGTAGAAAGTAACAGATCCGTTACTTGCCGTTCGAGTGCTGAACAGCAAGTGAACCAATATTTCTCAGCTATCATTCTGGTGGCACGAAAACCGATGAAAGAGTCAAAATTCCGGAATTTCCAGCATATGCTGGCGAACCGTCACCCATGCATGATTATAGATAATAATCTAGATCGAGAGTTGTTTGTTCATTGTTTTAATTTCCTAGACAAAAAAGATTTATCCAGGGTCATGCGAGGGGCATTTCCATTTCCAATCTTAACTTTTTTTTCTTTCTTTTCCCCCAGATGAGATCGTCAAATCGGGACAGTCCCGAATTTGGCATCCAGGTATAAAATATACAGCAAGGGTCTTTGAAGCAACCCCTATCCACAGATGCAGAAATCAAGCAAAATTAGAAGATTTAGTTTTAGGAACATACTTTAAAGACTTTCCATTTCCAGCCCTGAATATGGCCTCCCAGTTGGATGTATAAGCAAAGCCTGCTTTTTGCAGGAATTCCATTGGGGAAATGAGCTGACCTTTGAACTCCACACAAGGGCGATGGGATCCTGCAAAGGTTAAGAAAGAATGACAACGATAATAATGATAATAATAATAATAATAATAATAATAATAATAATAATAATAATAATAATAATAATAATAATAATAATAACAACAACAATAATAACTGACACTCAGAAGAAAAGAAACAAAAAAACTCGAGTGTAAGGCAGTCAGAGAAGAGATAAAGACACAGGAGCAAGAAACCAATATTTACGACCAGACTGATTTTATACTGTGCAGACAAATACACAAATAAAATCACAACTAATACTAATACCAATATGAGATCACAAGTTTGCCATTGAACGCCACAAACACCACCTTAAAAAATGACACCAACATAATCTTGAACCTATATCTATTGATTTATAAATATTGGGGCTCTCGATGTGTCAGTGGCACTTGCCTCAATAGCAAAGAAATTGCATCATTGACGTGGTTGAATTTTTTTTCTGGGCTCCTGTCCACCTAGCAGCGGTTGGGTAGCAGAGACTATTAAATCTAGTGTAGAGTGCTTTGCGATAATTCTAGTGTCCAGTCCAAAGGGTAACATGCAACTTCTATACTATTCATTTAATATTAATGCTAAACTTCAGCTCCAACTCCAAGAAAAAAGAATTTGAATACAGGAAAAGGTTGTTTGGCTTTTTAAAAATCTATTCTAAATCACTAATGATATAATTACCTGGGCAGTAAAATTTATCACGATGTAAGATAGCAGACAGCTGTTCACAAATGATGGGAAGGAAATTGCCATAGAAAACCCGTCCAGACAGTTTGTGCATCCTTTTAGACGTGCGATTCTTTTCAGTATAATATGTCCTGATGAGATGATATATAAATAAATATATGTCTATATGTGGGGCTAGAGCTCAGGTGGTCGCTGGTTCGGATAAGTAAGTAATTCTGTCAAATGGAATGGGATATATATATATATATATATATATATATATATATATATATATATATATATATATATATATATATATATATATATATATATATATATATATATATAATGTATAATTATTAGAAGATTAAATTAAATCATAATAGCAATATAACAAAAGGGAAGAGAAGTCGTGACGTCACATTTTCTACTCTTCCAGTTCCAAACTCATTGGAAGTGAGTATGTAACCAGTCTTTTAAAGACTTTTAATTGTGATGCAGAATCAATTCCAAAGCAAACACAAGCAAGCTAGCAACGAAATATGGCGTATCAAGAACCAAAGTCTCCCATTTGCTAAAAACAAACAAGGATGACGTCCTCAAAGTGAGTAACGGATCAAATCTGGGACTTAAACGACCGAAAGATGACCGTTGTTGAAAACGCCTTTGTCATGTGGCTGGGTGGTAAATTAAACCAAGGCTCTCGGCTGTCTGAAGACCTAATCAATCAAAAGGCAATAGACCTAGCATCAATACAAGGCACGTCTTTCTCCCCATCAGAACGCTGGCTCACGAGATGGAAAGGTTGACATAATGTCTTGTGTAAAAAAGAATTATGGTGAAAAACACAAAACTGATGCTTTAGGATTACTATTCTTACAAACAATAATGTCACATTTTGTTGTCGATATAACTTGAAAAAGAAAAAAGTAAACCCCTCCCAGAAGCCCGCAGAGGGGGAGTCCTATATGAATAGCACATGAAAGCTGGTGCTTAGACACTACTTTTAGCTTCTCCGCACACTAAATTAAACTCCAGAGGGTGTGAAATTAAGCGGAACCGACTGTAATATATATATATATATATATATATATATATATATATATATATATATATATATATATATATATATATATATATATATATATATATATATTATATATATATAAAAGATTCTGAAATAAAATATAATATACTCACGCTGCAAATGCACTATTTTTTGGAACTTTCTTTACGCTGTAGGCAGTCAGTACGGCTACAGGGCGACTCTTAAAATAACTTTTGAGATATGTTGAATTATTTTGCATTTGCTCCTCGCGCGCTTTGAGCAGTTTTTGTAACTGGTAACGCACCATAGAGTTCATCTGCGGTATTTTAGAAAAGATGGGGGGAGGTTCTGATTTTGAAGCAGTAGCTGGTTTTTTAACCTGAACAGCCTGTGGAGCACCATTATTAATTCTTTTATTACCATTATTATTATTATTATTATTATTATTATTAAGAAGACTCATGTAAGGTGCCTTTAGCAATGACATAGCTTTGGGAGCTGTTGAAGATTTTATATTTGGACTCTGCTGCTTTTGAGGGGGTTGGAAAGCTATTTTAATGGGTATAGGTTGAGCTGGTAATACTGAAGATGACGACTGTATTATTGAAGATGACGACGGATTATTATTTGCAGATGCTGAAGATCCATTGTTCGAGTCAAGCTTTTGTAAATCAACTAAAACTGGTTGGACTGGGAAAGTGATGGCCACTTGCTGTTCTGTGTGTGGTGTGTGAGAGGCTTTCGTAACTGGCAACTCTGAAACATCTTTATTATTGCTCGTCGAAACTGGGACAGAATCCGGTTGTGAGGTTAAGCCTTTAGATTTGACCTTATACACCTCAACCTCATTCACGGACAAGGTGTCTACTGCCACTGTCGTGGAAGATTCCATGGAAGTCAGAATCTCTGTGGAGAAATCTACTTCATTTGAAACAAAGTATTGGTTTCCATTGTGTTCTGTACAGATTCAGTTCCACTCTCGATGAATGATCTGTGAAAAATAAAAAATAAATATGTTCAAGAATAAAAAATATTTTATGTCCAATATATCAAGTCTAACCTGAGCTGATTTCCCATTGTTTCTTCCTATCAGGAATGCCCTTGGGATAAGTCCAAAAAGCCTACTAAGAAAAAACTTTTCATCTGAATAGTGCATCCCTGTAATAATAATAATAATAATAATAATAATAATAATAATAATAATAATAATAATAATAATAATAATAGTCCTGGAACAACAACAGAAGACATCTAACTTCTAATTCATGGCACAAGACTGAAGGGCTAGAGCTCAGGTGGTCGCTGGTTCGGATAAGTAAGTAAGTAATCCTGTCAAGATGGAATGAGATATTAAAAACTTCTGAACACACGAATGGATACGTATACCAGACTAGTTCTCTACACTTTCAACCAAATCATTTTTCTGTGGCTCATTAAATTAGAAAAAATAATTTTTTAAACCAAATTTGAATCAATTTTTCCCCCCTGGAAATGTTTTGATTTTGTAGTGGGAATTTTATTTATCAAAGTTCTGAAGAAAGTGTTGGAGAACCATACAATTCTAAATAGACAGGTTTGCGGCTAAAGATGAGAAAAAAAGGGAATCCCTGCCTGATAAAAATTTTATATTTTAAAGAGAGCTTTTAAATAGTGCAATCTCCACTAAACGTGCTCAAAGCACTTTACAAGGAGTCCCTGGCCAACAGCAACACTTGACATGTAGGACGGGACGTGATGCCTGTAAGGCGCTATTACAATTTTTTTGGACAGAGACAACAGTGTTAACGGACAGGCACTCGTTTTACACCTGAGTATGGTGAGAGAATGTGGACTTAACTATGCATCGACCAAGGCTCGAACCCAGGACCTTCCAATCCGAAAGTAAGTGTCATACCACAAGACCACATAGCCGCACTATAAAACATACAGTGGTCACCTCCTATCAGTATTTGTATTTGCCCACTTTGCATTACAATTACAATTGTTGTGAAAACTATTCACTGGGACAGAGAGGAGGAAAAGGAAACCAATTTAAAAAAAAATATTGAACAGATCTGGAACTCAGCCCCCTCCCCCTTGTGATGAGCTACTTTCATTTGCTCGACTGTCTCTTATCAAAATCCCCTTCAATTGATTAGTGGACAACAATATTTGCAAAAGGTGTTTCTGTTTATTTATTCAATTTGTCAATATCATTTTAAAAACTCTTGAACAAACCTTGATAGATTAGTGAAAGTTTAAAATTTTCTAATATGACCATTGTTTTTGTTATCTGCCGCAGTTTTGTTTTTTGAAAGGTAGTGCAAAGCAGTCCAAGGTTTTTTGTTTTTTTTTTCTATTAGATTATTAGGGTTAGCCTTTAAAAAAAAAAAGTCTAGTAGGGGGTTTGGGAGGGGAGAGACTTTTTATTTTTTAAAAATAAGTTTCCCCCCTCCCAAACCCCGAAAATTATTCTTTTTAAAAGTCTTCCCCCTCCCAAAACCCAAAAATTATTTGGGTCCCCGAGTTTGCGGTATTAGTATTACCCTTATGTTTGTTTTATTTTTTCTTACATTAGTTGCAGTTGAGGGAATATTTGGGTTGTTTCCCTTATTTTAACAAAGTTACAGATATAAAACGTATACCACAATGATATCAATAGCAGCAGAGTATGTAATATCGTATCAATATGTTGAACGCTAAAAAGGTAGTGCTTATAAGTATGAATGCGAGAGTACATACAATAATAAATAATGATGCGAGTAGTGTGAGTGAGGGCGAGGGGCCAGTGAGTCGTGAGTATGAGTATGAGGAGCGTCGTGAGGTCCTGTCAGTTCGATTCGATTTCATGCAATATAATTGAATCAACTTATTGTGAATATGATTTGCAGATATAAATGGCAAAAAGCTTATTAGTTTACAATTTACCTGAGAGAAAATAACAAGCAGATTTTTAAACCTGCATAATAAAAGTAAAAGTAAGCGAAGTGCGGCTGAAACTGGGGACTGGGCACAGGGTTGCCAGATTATTTTTCAACAAAATGCCAGGGGAAGACTCAAAAAATGCCAAAACACTCAAAAAGATGCCAAAGTCTGTTGACTCCCACCCCCACTAAGAAAACGACTCACTTTTGATAGACAATTTACTATCATATCCTGGTGGCTTGCGTGTTTTCTTTTCTTTTTCTTTTTTTTTTTTTTTTTTTGTTTTTTTTTAATTATACTAAATTTCCTGTTGGGGTAATTATTTACCTACTGACTACTAAGTGGAGTGCTAAACCACTACACCACGGTTGGATTTTAAGAATGAAAAAGAAATGTGAAGATGTTTGTTTTTACGCGTTTAGAAATAATTAAGAAAAGGTGTCATTTGAAGTATAATATACAAGAAAAGAAAATGCCAAATGAAAATGCCAAATGCCAAATGATTTTTCTAATGCCAAACGGTTTTCAAAAATGCCAGATTTTTGGAATCTGGCATTTAAAATGCCAAACTGGCAACCCTGACTGGGCACTGGGGAACTGCTTCTTCTGGCTCACCAGATTTTTTGCCTTTTAAAAATTTTAAGAAAAATAAATCATAACCTGACTGGTGAAGAATACAGCCGGTATGAAAATATTTTGGAAGAAAAAACTGTGCCCCAATTTATTTATGACTAATCTATTTCAATTATAATGTGGTGTTCTAGACTAATAACTTCTTTAATAATAAACATGTTTGTTAGTTGTTTTTTTTTTTAAAGTAAGAAAAAAGGATAGCTGAGATGAAACTAAAACGACAACCTGGCATTTCGTGCTATAACTCACGCTCTTTATGCCTGAAGTTCTCTATGGTCGTAAACGGAAGTGGCCAAAGGTAACCTAGCAATGGCGTCCTTATTTTTATTTTGCAAACTTTGTTTATTTTCAAGATGATTACGATTGTTTTGAATGCCCATTTTCGTGTTACATGTGAATTAAATAGTTTGACAAGAAAAATGTCAGGGATGTCAGCATATATTCATAAAGAGCACGAGTGAGGCTTCCCAATCTGTTTGGTTTGAGTGGTGGGTTTTCGAAGTTTTGTCAAATTTATTAAAAATCAAAAGAAAACAACCTTACTTACATAGTAGGACATTGGTAAGTACTGCTTCGTTGTACCTTATTGATAAAATTAAAGCCATATCCTATATTTTATTGTTTGTGTCGCCTTTAATCCATGCAAAGGGAATCAGTTTATTTAACTTTTAATTTTCTATATTTCACAGTATAGTGTAGTGTACATATGCCTGATTCGACGTGCTCTTATTTGCCGGTCTGATAACCCAATTCCTTATGGGTTCATTGTTGTAATGGAAATCTCAAAATAATGACGCAAAGTATTGTCCATTACAAAAGTGTTAAACTAGGCCCATAAGTGGGTTCGTATCAGTGGCGGTTCTAGCCTATTTATAGTGGTGGGGCAAAGATGATTCGGTCATATATATATATATATATATATATATATATATATATATATATATATATATATATATATATATATATATATATATATATATTATATTTCAACTTTAAAAAAATAAAATATTTCAACCACAAATAATCACATTCACAATGAAAGGACAATACCAGTAGATTTTAATTATTCCAAACGTAATCAAAAAGGAATCACGAAAGAGAATACAACAAAAAAATAAAGCGACGAGACAAAATGCGACAACACCTTGACAATACAAGTCCATTTCGTTCACTCGAAAAATTAAAGAGATGCTTTAATCCCTCAACGGTGAGATTGATATTTCTGTTACATTTTCAGAAGTACTTAGTAACTTTAAATTTTTCATCGAGAAGCAACAACCGCGATATGACTCGAGTTTCATTCAGAGCTCAAATTGCATCATTTTTACTGCTCTCTTGGTGGTTAGAATGATTGTGCCGGTAGTGGTAGCAGTTGGAATAATGGTAGCGATGGTGGTGGTGGTGGAGGAGGAGGAGGAGGAAGAGGAGACGGTGAGGGAGGATGTAATTATGGTAGTGGTTTTGGTGGTGCTGTTGGTTAGAATGATAGTCGTGGAGAGGATGACGAAAATTATATGATGATGTTGATATTGTTTTTATTGCTATTGTAGTTTTGTTGTTAATGTTGTTGTTGTTGTTGTTAATGATGATGATAATGATGGCAACGACGATGTCGTCGACAATGATGATTACCGTACAATATTACAAAGTTTATTCAATCTTAGGCTTTCGCCTTTAAATCATACACTTTGATGACAACATACATGAAAGTGGAAAAAAATGGTAAATGGAACCAAACAATAAATTGTTACCATTAATAACCACAAAAAAATACAACAATCGTAATACCACCAATACGTACAATAATATAATAATAATAATAATAATAATAATAATAATAATAATAATAATAATAAATAATAATAATAATAATAATAATAATAATAATAATAATAATAATAATAATAATAATAATAATAATATTACCATCATCATTACTACCACCACCATCACTATTACCACCACCACCATCACCATCATTATTACGTTTCCAATCCGTTTTTCTCGTTTTTTAAAAATTGATACCTATAATAGACGAAAATTCCGGTGATTTTTTTAAAGGATAGTTAAAATATCTACCATTTTATTAACCCTGAAAACTACGATTTTTATTTTCCTATTTCAAGTAGGCAGGTCTGCTATGACAAGTATCAGTTCCATAGTCAAAAAAAGACAAACAAAAACAAAGTTTGTTTAATCTTAGGCTTTCGCCAATAATTCATACAATAAAATTAAGACAAAATAATGCTACCAATCTCTCCTCATGCATTCATTAACAATAACGACCGTGTTATCTTTACTCCTTACCCAACCAACCCCTAGCTTCCCGATTCTTCATCGCGAACTATCTTATGTATGTATTAGCTTCAGGACGGGCAAGTACGGAATCTGCCCACCCTTCCTTTAAACGTCTTTATTTCCTCTATAACTTAGAATTCAACTCTCTCCTTTCTCAGAAGAGTATTTCTCGTATACTAATTCAATTGTTGAGAAAACCAAAATGGTGGTTGTATTTTATATATTTATTTAGTCGTGACTTCTGAATAAAAGTGTTTTGTTTTATTAGAGGGAATACAATAGAAAATTACATTGTTTTGCAAAATATTTAGTCTGGCAATAAAAATACAGCGGTAATTACTTTAAGAATTTTTTTAAAAAAAGGAACAAATTAATTTGTTTAAAAAAAAAAAAAACAAAAAAAAAAAAAAACAAACAAACAAATAAGACAACAATTTAAATAAATGAATTTTGAGAAGCACTAAAGAAAACGAGAAAAAAAGAGATAATTTAAATGGATAAACAAATATATTAAAACAACACAAGTTAATACTAACTTGATATAATATTAGTAAATTGATACATTTAATTCAATACTGGAACCTTCTCAATGTTATTACATCAATGGTACCAGCACAAGTAAGGCAATAAATAAAAAAAAGTTCGTTTGCCAAAATCTCTATTTAGTGCTCACTGGTTTATAAGGTGGGCTCATTTGAATTAGCCCGACCTAGAACTAGAGAGGCCAGACAGCAAAATCACCGTCAGGCGACGTGACGATGAGATGACGATGTGGGCGGAGTGGAGTGGTTGGGAAAGGGGGGGGGGGGGGGGGGGGTGATAAAAAAGAACAGGAGCGTATCCTGGTTTATGCATTACGGGGTGCATGGTGATTCGCAATCTATCAAAAATACATACAAATTGATTTCAGTACGAAGTATCAAGTTTAAGTACTAACTTTTAAAATTATCTTATATAAATTAGATTATTTCGGACCTGGTAATACAGCTTATAACTTGAAAAAAACAGGCTGGTATTTGCCCACCCTGCCCAATATTACCAGCCGTCCCTGGTTCGTATGTCAGACCTGCATATCTGTACACGTCGGCCTGAATGAACATGTAAACTCGAAGACAAAGTCAAAGAGCATAGCTATAAGCATTCAGATTGAATTGTGCTGAAATATTGCATAAATGCGAGAATTATAGTGCGCAAAGCTAGTTAAACTTAACTTCGTCACAAGTTTCGATTACGTGTTGTGATCGACGCAGGAGAGCGATGCAACGATAGGTCTGACAAGATTAGAAACATAAAATATGAGTCGAGGAAATTGTCCAATACTGCTCAGCACTTTGAATGGAACATTTTTGTGAAGAAATTACATAATATGGCCAACTTGTCCCCCCCCCCTCCTCTATTTACTTTCTCTTTCTTTCTTCCTCACTTTCTTTCTTGTTTACTTGTCTTGTTATTCTTTTCTTTATTCTTGTCATTTTTTTTAAACTTTCTATTTTTGTTTGTTTGTTTGTCTATATTAAAGCTCTTCAGTAATGAAATAAATTTAAATAAATTTTATTCTATCAATTCCAGGAGAAACAATATCTCAGCTATGATGTTAAGATTTAATTTGCTTGCTTTATATCTAACAGTCGATTGTTTGATTTCACAACATGAGTTAATTTCGTATTAATGTATGTCTCTTGAAATACTCTTTCCATCTCTTCAATTTTGTTATGTGTGATGATTTAATAGCCGAATATAGAACCGGGGTTTATCCCGGTTTCTATAGCGTGAAACGGACAATAGCAATTGCCTGCTAGCCTTTGGATAGGACGCTGGTCTATCGCAAAGTACTTTCCGCCAGATCTAACAGACCAAATTGCCCAATCATTGCTGGGTAGACAGGGAGGAGGGAGTCAGAATAAAATCTCGACTGCACCCGGGATCGATCTCGGTCCCTTTGATTGTGAAGCGAGTGTTCTATAAACTGAGCTGTCGGAATCCCCGTGTTACTCATAGTGAAACAAATGTCATAATGCTGAAATTGTCATGCTGACAATTTTTTAAATGTTTCTTACAATATGTTTTGATCTCTCTCTCTCTCTCTCTCTCTCTCTCTCTCTCTCTCTCTCTCTCTCTCTCTCTCTCTCTCTCTCTCTCTCTCTCTCTCTTCCTTGGAGGCAAACAACGCTGTTTGATTTTTAAAAAGATAAAAATAGGTTGCATGTGTTGCCCGAAGATTGAATTTTGCAAGATACTTTGGACATGGAAATAGAATCGGTGGACAAGTGTCACATTCATCAAATATTCTTATCTTTAATTTTCTACCCATCTTGTGGCTTCTGAAAAATGAAGCACAGAGGATTCTCATTCGTCCTTCGTGTTACATTCATCCTGTTTTGTTGATAAAGGGAAACTTGAAACGTCGACATTATCTGTCTTTGTTTAATAAATTGAAGCTTCTATTTCGTTTCGTATTGTTATTCATATTTGACGCTCTCTGATATTTGTGACGGTAAATCCAAGTTTTAGCACCTACACATCCTCGATATAACGCCATATGGAGACGGTCATCTTACCAGAACAACTAGACTTACAACAAAAGACAATCATTAAAAAAAAGCCCACTCAAAAACACTAAAACATCAATCTACAAACTCAAACATCTTCAAATATTAATTTGCACCCCACACTATCAAAGACTGGAACGATCTTCCCGAATCATGTGTGAGATCACAACAGACTTAGAAACATTCAAACGTAGATTCTCAAAATTCTTCAGCCTAAACACCAACTGCCATTTTCAACAACTCTCTCTGCTCTCAAATACAAATACTCAGAATTGAGTCCACTTCGAGTAACATTCAGATTCAGATTGGTCACATAATGTGAGAAAAAAATGTGTTTTGTTAGAGGACGACAATAATCTCAAGTTGCTTCTCGTGCTCCATGCTTCTACAACTAGCTGCGGGGATTCCTTCATTCCATTGGTTGAGCAGGTTGCTTGTACTGTGCTGCCGTACACTGACAAATTGCCAATTTTACATATTGACCAGAAAACTTATGTCATAATAATATTCGAGGAATGAAGTTGACGTTACTCAGCTCTTTTTAAAATTATTTTTTTAGACAGAAGGTTGGATAATTAGTTCTCACTAAAATATATCAATCAGACGATTTGTCTGTTGGTACAACATTTTATCCGGCCGGTGAATATTGTGAGCATTTTACCTAAACGCACAGCATCAATATCAATTGACGAAAGCTCCCTCCCAACCTGTCAAAAATATAGCCACACTTATAGTGTGACGTATTTTTATGGACGTCCAGGCTATTAGTTAACGAAGGCCACGGCTTGATCAAGTACCATGTCAGTTGTGTTTTTTTTTTAAACAGATATTTTAATTTCAAGATAGACTCTACTTCTTAACTCATTTTCTTCAAGGAATGCATTTAATTTATTTCATTCAACTCAGGTTTTATAAAGTCAGCTTTAAATTAAAATTTTTGCACGAGGTTCAACGGTGGCATATTTTCGTCTCACAACCCTAACTGTTTTGGAGTCGTTGTTGTAAAGGAAATCCATTCTAGAAACCAACACAACATATTGTCCATGACAACAATGTTAAACTGATCAATAGAGGTGCCTAAATGAGTCAAATCACAGTCATAATTGCGTTCGGTTTTTAGACTTTCCAATAATATACGTCGACGCGGTTCAATCCGACAAAATAATGTTTTGTGACAATTGACCCCCCCTTCCATATCTCTCTCTCTCTCTCTCTCTCTCTCTCTCTCTCTCTCTCTCTATATATATATATATATATATATATATATATATATATATATATATATAGTTAGGACTAGAGGCCAGTGGTGTGATCTATCTCACTTTATCAAATTAATATATAAAGTGTCGCTTTTGGTTCTTGGTTGTATATTTTTTAAATTTGTGTGCATATGCATTATTATACATACATATATATATATATATATATATATATATATATATATATATATATATATATATATATATATAAATATATATATATATATATATTATATATATATATATGTGTATATATATATATATATATATATATATATATATATATATATATATATATATGTCTGTATGTATGTATGTAAACATTGTCGCCATAGACTCTCAACTTTGTGTTTATACTCTTTTATGCATGCCACGTCTGTAAACGAATTTCCATTTTTTTGGATGAATAAAATATTATTATTATTATTATTATTATTATTATTATTATTTATTATTATTATTATTATTATTATTATTATTATTATTATTATTATTATTATTATTATTATTATTATTATTATTATTATTATTATTATTATTATTATTATTATTATTATTATTATTATTATTTTGTCAGAAAACGTCTGTGTAATTTTTCAATCACAAATCCAGCGACGTATGGCTTCTTGTTCGATAGTTTTAATTTAGTTTCTTTCTTTATTAGACCCTTTAATGTTGTAGTTGGCCTAGCGTTCTCACAACACTTGACATTCGCGGCGTAATCGTAGAGTGAATAAATGTCTAAACGATTGAATGCTTAAACAAATTAATAATTTATCGATTTAATAATGGATGAAAGGGTTATTTTTGTTATAATGTATTTGAATGTACATACATACATTCTAACATATATTCTCTACGTGTGAATTAACAAATGACATTCAATAGATCTTTTCTTGTAACTCTTCATGGTATGAATGGCCAAACTATTCTGCCAGTATTTTGTAAAATACGTATTCAGAATTTTGGCCAGAAAACCCGTTCTTCAAATATTGATCGATTAAAATAACCCTCATTTTAGCAAACATTCTCAAACCCGGAACTTCGCGGAAGTCCCGGGTTTGAGATTCTTTGCCAAGATGAGAGTCATTTTAATTAATCAATATTTGAAGAACGAGTTTTCTTGCCAAAATTTTAAATAAGTCTTTATAAAAAAAAATAATTGCGATACGGCATAAAAGATATTTTCTTGTAATCCTTCGTGCCATGAATCCCCAAACTATCGATGTGTCGTGAAGAAAATAGTTGGGTTTTTTTTTTTTTTTTTTTTGCATTATAAATGATTATATCGTACATGATTCGAATCAATATGGAATTAGTGACTCACCTTCACACGTGCTCGGACAAACATAGTTGGTTGTTTATAAATAATTAACGTGAATGAAATCAAATCTCTATGATCATTGTTCTTGTTTTTATATCGCCAAATGGATGACTAGTTATCACACGATTTTCTCGATCAGATTATAAATGTTTAAATTTACACATAGTTTTCTGTGTTGATTCCATTGATCAAGCGGTAGAACAGTGGGTATTTTACTTAGACATGTACCATCGACAGTAAAACATGTGTAGTTCGCTATGTTTACCAATCACTGCCATTGTTTACATATAGATAGTATGCGCTTGGCTTAGGAGTTCACAACATTGCCATCCGGAAGGATAACGGACAAAGACACAAAACTTTGTGTAACCATGATCGTTTATAGTCAGGCTAATACACTTTAGTGAGAATTACTCATAAACGCGGATGGAAAAAAAAAACCAATAACAAAGACCTGCGTGACGTCAACTTCGAACCATCTATATGACGGATGTCCGAGATGCGTGTTTATCTCAGTGTCTACTCTGGAATATGTAACGAACACAGTGTTATGATTATGATGTACCTACCGTCAACTGGGGTAACTTTGCCTAAAGGGGAAACTTTGCCTCTTGAAATTTGGACCAATAAGAGATTGTTTAGTTTTGTGACAATTATTTCCTTTGATAAAAATTCAAGTCTTTTAAAAGGGTACGCATCTTTTTGTTGCGGGTGGTTGGATGGGAGCATCACCCTTGAATCATATACCTATGATGTTCGCATGGGTGTACGATCCGATAGTGATGTCGTTTCTTCTTCTCCTTACTAGCCTATTCTGCTTCTTTGGTTTGTGATTGTATTTTTGACAGGGGATTTTTTTTTCTGTAAATCTTCTGCCTGTTTGTTCTTGGTCATCATCATATCTTGTCGCGCCAGTGAGTCAGCCAGTCCCGGGCAGTCTGGTTGCATTCCCTCAGGTCAGCATTGGTGCAGTGAGGTCCCAGCGAGCATTCGGACAGGATGTGGTCCATGGTCTGTCTGGGGTGACCGCATGGGCATTCAGTGCCCGGTGAGATTTTCCATTTAAAGAGGTTGGTGGCGGTGTTTCCCACCTTTGCTCTAGCTCTGTTCAGCGCCACCCATTCTTTTCTCTTGAGGTCTGTGCCTGCTGGGAGCTTTTCTGTTGGGGGCTGGAGGGCATCGTTTGCTGTCTTGTCCCATTCTACCCATTTGTCCAGGCGGAAGAATGCTGAGTGGTCTGGGTGAAGGCTCTCTACTGTGAGGAAGCTTTTTCTTGATTTGAGCCTGCTTTTGGGGCAATTGTGGTCATGAAGGGGGTGTCTCTGGTCCATTTCCTGTTTTTTTTTGTATTTGGGCATGAGCTTCCCTCCGGATGTGTGGTGGGGCTATTCCTGCTGCACGGTAGACCAGTGGTAATGGTGTTGCTCTCAGCTGGCCCGTTATGATCCGGCAGGCGTTGTTGAGCTCGGGGTCTAGCTTGGAGGCATGGCATGATCGGGCCCATACAGCTGAGCAGTACTCCGCAGTTGAGTAGCTGAGGGCCAATGCTGTGGTCCTTAGAGTTTTAGGGTCAGTTCCCCAGTTCATGTTTGCCAGCTTTCCAAGGAGGGCATTACGCGTGGACACTTTTGCCTTGGTCTTCCTCACGTGTTCTCTGAAGGACAGAGTCCGATCAAGCGTCACTCCGAGGTACACTGGGTGGTAGTTGTACTCTAATGTCTGGCCATTCCACTTGATGTTAAGTTTTTTGTGGGCTTGGTGGTTGTTGAGGTGAAATGCACACAATGTTCTTGGTTATTTATAATTTAGCTTATGGTATCTTTAGGTTATGATTTTGATTTACATTTGTACTATTTTTGTTAGATTGCTTGTTTTTTTTTTTGTTTCAGTGGTCTCTCATATAACCTCAATTGTGTTGGAAGAGACCTAAAGCAACAAACAAACATCTTTTTGTTGTGCTTCAGTGTTGTATTTTATGTATGAGTTAATGGGTTTTCAGAGAAAGCTCTGACCATATTGATGCATTGCGCTAAGTCAAAAAGCTCACAACAGTTCGCCAGCCTGAAAATAATGTTCCAACACACACAATTGTGAATGTTAGGCAATATTACAATTCTTTCTCGGAGAGAGACAACGCTGTTAACAGCCAGGTATTCATTTTACACCTGAATACGGTGAGAGAATATGAGTAAAGAGCCTTCTCCAAGGACTCAACTATGCGCCGAGTGAGGTCGAACCCAGGACCTTCCGATCCGAAAGCGAGTGTCACACCACAAGACCACATAACCGCACTTTCCGCCAGATCTCACGGATCCAACTATCCAATCACTCCTGGGTGAGCAGAGGGGGTCAGAAAAAAAAATCTCGACTTCACCCGGGACCAATCTCGCTTCCTTTGCGTGTGAAGCGAGTACTCTACCAACTGAGCTATCGGGACTCCAAAACAAGTTTAGGATCGTTTTAATTGATCGTAATTGAATTGAAAGTTTTCTTGTGAAATGGAAAAAAAAAAGTATTTTGTCGGCATAGGACAATATCGATAAACTTTGCCCCCAATTAATTCGATATTTTATGCAGACAGGGAGCGATTAAAAGTGGTTTATTCATTCAGTGTAAACCAGACAACCGCACTACTCTGGAAAGACGCTTATTAAAAAAAAATACCAGAAAAGTCGTTCTTCATAATATATTCTAGATCAATTTAAATGACCCTCATTTTAACAAAAACTCTCAAATCTGGGACTTCTCGGAATTCCCAGGTTTGATAGTTTTTGTCAAGATGAATGTCATTTTAAATCGATCTATATTTTGAAGGACGACTTTTCTGGCCAAATTTTTAAATACGTGTCTTTCCAGAGTACGAAAGTTGACTGGTTAAAAATGCTTCATTCATTCATTTTTAAGAGCTTTAGATTATCGATATTAAGATTGAAGCGATTCAAATTTGATATGGTATCGATTTTAATCTACTCCACTAATCACATTAACACTGTGAAGGCATTGTTCGATGTTACTCTAACTACGTATGATATGGGGTTACGACAATGGATCGTGGATAGCTCATACGATAGAGTCACGCTCTCACCGGCCAGGCGGAGTTGTCGTACCAGTAAGGTCGCGGGTTCAAACCCCCATCACCGCCGCGAAAATTTTTTATTCTCTATTGTCTTCTGGCACTTTCCTACTCACTTCATCTCTTGTTGTTACCACCCTAAAATGCTCAGTTGCTTGCGAAACCTTCTAAAACCAATTCCCAACACACTTCTATTTCCATTTATAAGAAGAATTATTAGAAGTTTCTAATTTGGAGAAATTACGATTATAGAGAGATTTAGATTTGCTGTTGAAGGGTTAATAAACAGAGAATTGTAGAAAGGCTATTTATCATTAATCATTACTTTATTATCTATCGCAAATCCGTCAAATCTAAATTCTCCAACGTTTCTGTGATAATGTTTGTGTCAGTGTCAGGCCAAGGAAACTGAAATTCAGATTTGTCATTGTCACAATGAATGGAGTGCTGACACGTCTTGGCAGTTACTCTCGTGGATTCCAACGGTCATTTTTAACCCTTAACTCTCTCCTTACTAGTGCTATTTTCAGCTTTTTCCCTGAAACTTCATACACAAAAACACAGCACAAAAAAAATATACGTTTTTACTCAGTCATAAAAGCAATAAAGTACATGCTATACGAGTTGTATAACCCGTGACCTCAAGAAGTCAGGAAGAGAAGGCTCTAATAAGACAAGGGTTAGAGGCGATCTTTTTTGGGATCGTGGATAGCTCATACGGTGGAGTCACGCTCTCCCCGGCCATGTGGAGTTATCGTACCAGTAAGGTCGCGGGTTCGAGCTCTCAATCGCTGCCGCGAAAGTTTTATTCTCTATTGTCTTCTGGTATTTTTCTACTCACTTCATTTCTTGTTTTTATCAGAGTTGTATAACAAAGTGTCAATTTTGAGATGGTAAACGTAAAACCAGAATAAGAAAAATCGTTGTTTTGTATCGTAACGAATGTGCCGATTTTCCTATGGTTGGTATGGAGAGGGTTAATGCCAGGATGAGATTCACACCACAACAGCCATGCATATTTCATTTCAGTGAATTACAATCAATATTGTCGACATTTCGAGATCGTACCATTCGACAAGACGTGCCCAATACTTTTCTAACTTCTGTGTGGATTTTAAGTGATGTATTAATGCATTTATTGTGTTTTTGTTATTGGCCGAAGAAGGGTTTCGAGCCTGAAACGTTCTGTGTTTGGTATTTGGTTTATTTTTCGAAACTGTTACATTCATTTTTGTTCTTTAGTGATATTTATATGGTATAATATTTGCATCAATGTCCTGTTCCTGTTTTTTTTTTTAAATAATGTTTTCTAGAGGCTTAGTCAATAAGGTGTCGGGTTTTGTAACCACAAAAATGTAACCTATCCACTCAAAACAGTATTCTGTCGTGGGAAAGCAGAATCTAAAGTTAAATCAGTGAATTATTTTAATATGAAATTTTAGATATCATGTTTTTATTGTGCTGGTATGTGGTCTTGTTGTGTGATACTCGCTTTCCTATCGGAATTTTCTGGGTTTGAGCCTCGCATAGTTGAATCCTTGGAAAAGGCCCTTTACTCACATTCTCTCACCATACTCATGTGTAAAATGAGTACCTGGAGTACCGTTTACAGCGTTGTCTTTGTCCGAAAAAAAATTTGTAATATCGCCTAACAGGCGTCATGTCACGTCCTACAAGTAAAATAACTTCGCGAGAAGTCCCAGATTTGAACGTTTTTGCTAAGACGAGGGTCATTTAAATCGATTGATATTTGAAGGACGAGTTTTCCGGCCAAATTTTTAGATATGGGTTTTTCTAGAGTACGGCAGTTCCAACTTGTTCAATTTTGAGACAAGGGGTCACATTATATTACTCCAGGATTTCACTCTCCGGCTCTTTCTCACCGACGCCCTCTTGTTCTTCGCGAAGTCCCAGGTTTGAAAGTTTTTGCTAAGACGAGGGTCATTTAAATCGATCGATATTTGAAGGACGAGTTTTCTGGCCAAATTTTTAAATATGTTTTTTGTTCCAGAGTACGACAGTTCCAACTTGTTCAATTTCGAGACCTACACATAGTACGGTTCCAGGATTCCACTCTCCGACTCTTTCTCACCGACTCCCTTTTGTCCTCGCTGCTGACTGTTGGCTTCATGTCATGGGTGTGTCTTGTAAATCGCGTTGTTTGATAAACGAACAATGGCCATATTGACTACAGGGAACAAAAGAACTTCACAACCTTTATATATTTGGCAAATTGAATTTTTTTTTTGTTGTAACATTAAGGCTCCAAAACCACTGGACCAATCGTCACCAAATTTTGCATGGTGTTACAACATCGTGATGATTTCATCAAAAGATAGAATTTGTTTCGTAAAATGCCATGGAACACAGACGCCATCATTTTTAGCACGTGGGTTATGTGTCAACCTTCCGATAAGCGAGTGTGGCAATGAGGTCGGAGTACTTGCAGTGAATTGATACCAGTTAGCCGTTCCATCTCATTATTTTGAATACAATCCATCAATTTCTTAAAATTTATACGAATCATTTTCCGTTTTTAACATTGAAGAAGAATTCTACGATAAGGGAGGGAAATATGTATAAAAGATATTAAATGCAGTCCAAATTCTATCACTCAGACTATAAACGTTCAAAGTTACACATATTTTTGTGTCTTGGTATATTATATCAGGCTGGCGGATGTTGTGAGCATTGTATCTAAACGTACATCATTAATAAATGTGAAAGGTTACACATAGTGTTGTGTGATAGTATATTTAATATGTCTGGCGGAAGTTGTGAGTATTTTACCTAAACGCATAGCATCAATATTGTAGCCTATGATCTGGAATCGGTAAAATCTCGGTGCCCTGCCTAGCTTTAGGGATCTGTATGGATTACATTGTGTCACCTTTAACAATGCTATGTTCTGAGTATCCAGATAGTGATAAAATGTTATTAAATAATAACCGGTGGGTTTGTCTCTTCGTTGGTTTCACGTATTATTATCGTAAGATAAAGAACTGAATAAGTGTGAATTTCTGAATCCGTTTTGTCGTAAGGGACACTTAGTCACTTCACAATTGGATTCAGTAGTCTGATGTCATGCCGCCCGGCAACGGCCGCCATCTTGGTTCTAAACAAAGAAAATCATTACTTTTTATTCTTCATGCTGGCTAGAAATTTTCATTCCCTTTTCTTATGCCTTGTGATCAGAATGTGTAAAAGTCATAACATGATCAAATTTATGGGGTTTTTTTCCTCTGGAAACGCTTTTATGCTCGCCGGAGAAATATTTCATACGGGCGTCCGCCATTGTTCCGATAGTTTAGAGCCAGTGTTACTAAGTTACCATGCGTCATTAGGAAGGAAGTGACGTTATGACTGTTGAAGACTATTAAAGGATTAAAGTGTGCGGCTATGTGTTCTAGTGGTATGACACTCGGAAGGTCTTGAGTTCGAGTCCCCTCTCTGGGCGTTGGTGCATAGTTGTGTTCTTGAACAAAGCTCTTTATTCACATTATCTCGCCGTACCCGGATGTAAAATGAGTAGGCTGGCCGTTTACAGTGTTGTCTGTCCGAAAAATTGGAATATGTTTCATGCATACAGACTTCATCAGATCTTTATCTTACACCAGTGCCTGCTCTATCATTTCTCAATTTGTCTGACACTGTTTAAAGTATTGAGCTTTTATATAGCGCAATATCCACTATTTGTGCTCAAAGCGCTTTACAAGGGATCCCTGACCAACAGCAACACGTAACATGTAGAACGAAACATGACGCCTGTTAGGCGATATTTCAATTTTTTTTTCTTACATAGACAACGCTGTCAACGGCCAGGTACTCATTTTACACCTGAGTACGATGAGAGAATGTGAGTAAAGAGTCTTTTCCAAGGACTCAACTATGCGCCGAGCGAGCGAAGCTCGAACCCAGGACCTTCCGATCCGAAAGCGAGTGTCATACCACAAGACCACATAGTCGCACTGTTTCATACTCACTTTATCAGCTCATTATCTTAAACCGGTGACTACTCTCGAATTTCTCACTTTATATTTTCAAAAAACAAAAAACAAAAAAAAAAAATTAAAAAAAAAACAAAAAACAAAAACAAAAAAAAAAAAAAAAATACAAACTAGTGCGATACATCATAATTTAAAAATCAAGCACTTGCACCGACGTGTACATATATGCAGGTCTGACATACAAACTCACGTATGGGCCTAGTTTAACATTGTTATAATGGACAAGTTTTTTTGAGATTTCTATTGCAACAATGAGCCCAAAAGGAATTGGGTTATCAGACCTGCAAATAAGTGCACGTCATTTTGCACGATTTCTTTATAATAATATTGTGCCATTTCTATGATACAATATGTGACCCGCCGTCTCAAAGCGGTATTATGTCGGGATACACTAGGTTAGGGAAATTGAATTCATTGCCACAAATATCAAACTTCGGTTTAATTTCTCTACGTCATACTGGAGCATAAATACTATTTTTGCTTTACAAAAACTTGTAAAGTCCAATATCTCACCAATCTGTCTCTAAATTCACTTTTTGGGATCTGAATCTTCCCGACATAATACCGTTTTGAGACGGAGGGTCACATATGAGTAGTGAGTCAGAGCTGTAGTTTATTCTGGTTTCTACGGCAAGAAACAGACATTAGCAATTGCTTGCTACCTTTTTGATAGTCTGTCGCAAATTAAATTCCGCCAGAACTTATTGACCCCGCTACCCAATTACTGCTACTGGATGGAAAGGGTTGGGGGGGGGGGGGGGGGAAAAAAAATCTCGACCCCACCCCGGGATTGATCTCGGTCCCTTCCCGTGTAAAGCGAGTGCTCTACCAACTGGGCTATCGGGACCGCCTTGATACGATATTATTATCATAACAGATTGGAATGTAATCTAGTGCACACATAGCATAGCATGTTGGACAAATCTATATCACAGTGGTCTAACAAAACACTTTATTATTACATTTGGACAGAAAACGGTTGGTTCAGATACAGACGGAATAAGATAACATTCCAATTATGAGAAGAAAAAAAATAACCCAAGCCCTACATTTTTTATTTTATTTTACGATCTCGTTTAAGATATGCTTTTGACATGCTGGGATGGGGGGGGGGGGGGGTCAACTTTCTTAACCTGCTAACTACCATACTCTCTCTGGAAAAAAAACACGTATTTGAAAATTTGGCCAGAAAACTCGTTCTTCAAATTTCGATCGATTCAATTGACCATCATCTTGGCAAAATAAAAAACAAAAACACAAAAAAAAAACCAAACAAACAAAATAAAAAAGAAAAAAAAAAACAAAAAAAAAAAACCCCCAATAAAACAAAACAACAAAACACTTAAATGCGGGATTTCGCGATCGGCATTTGAAGCTTATGTTTTTTAACCAAATTAAGAATAAAACTCTTGGTCCAAGTAGGCCATGTTGGACAAACCGTTTCACATGCCATATCAGCAAATATAAGTATCGACGCATTGCATAATCGTGACATTTCTGATAACAATGCATTTGCTAAAATCATATTCTATCCGAAAACTTCTAGTTATTTTTTGTTGTTCGATAGTATTATACATCCAAAATCTATGATATATTGAGTGGGGTCTGCTCTCGACCTTCCACATGGTAGGCAGGTCCCCTTGCTGTGTCTTCCAGTCCCCGATAGATAGAATGCGCTCGGCTATAAAGTTCACAACATTGCCATCCGGAAATATAACGGACCAACACACACAACGATGTGTAACCATGAACTTTTATAGTCTGGTTAATACAGTTTAGTGAGAATTACTCATAAACGTGGGTGACAAAAAAAAAAACAATAACAAAGACCTGAGTGACGGCATCTTCGTTCTATCTATATCTGAGTTAATGAGTTCCTATCAGTGGAATTCTGTGCTGGTGTCTGGATGATACTTTTATGCTGATCTCAAAATAGGTACATTGATGTTTTGCTCAACACATGTTCCCTGATTGAACAAATTGCCATCTGTTTTATTTTTTCTAGGGTGCTTTGATTGTAAATCTAGAATTTTTGGACAATTCCATTTTTTTTTCCATTTTACTGTGGCGCCCCGAAATGTTCTAAATGTGTCGCAAGCGCCGTAAAACCCTTGTAAAATAACATGAAACAAAATATTTGAAATGATATATATACAACGTGAAGTGACCCTTTTGTCACTTACGATAGTACATGAAATCAAGGGCCAAACCTGTATGTATAACACTACTAGTCGTATGTCCGCTGTTTGCATTTCACACTCTGTCGAGTCCAATGTCAATCAAACCATAAGGTTGATACACTTCGATTTTGGGGTGAGGGTATTTTGGCCAAGTGGGCTAATCATTCAACGTGGTTCTTTTAACCTGCCAAACTATTGAATGAGTGCATTAAAAAAAAAATCAAATTCCGCCCCTTGATTGGCGAATAAATAATAATTGCAAAGACCTTCATAAAAGGGGCTGATATACATTCTGTGTTGTGGCTTATAGAAGGAACAACATTGACGTCACTCAGTTCATTGGTATTGCTTTTAGCCAGCCATAAAAATGAGCTTTTATATAGCGCAATATCCACTAATCGTGCTCAAATCACTTTACAAGGGATCCCTGACCAACAGCAACACGTAACATGTAGAACGAAACATAACGCCTCTTAGGCGATATTAGAATTTTTTTATGACAGAGACAACGCTATCAAAGGCCAGGTTTCATTTTACACTTGAGTATGGTTAGAGAATGTGAGTAAAGAGTCCTTTTCAAGGACTCAACTATGCGCCGACCGCGGCTCGAACCCAGGACCTTCCGATCCGACAGCGAGTGTCGTACCACAAGACCACATAGCCGCACAGTTCTCACTAAATTCTATCAATCAGACTATTGATGCATTGGGTTTATCAGACTATACACTTTAAGTGTTACTCAAACCATCACGACTCAAACAATGCTATGTTTACCGATTCGACATTGTATAGACAGAACGAAGATCACGTCAGTCATGTCTTTGTTATTGCTTTTTGCCATCCGCGTTTATGAGCAATTCTCACTAAACATTACTATCCAGACTATAAAAGTGCAAGGTTACACATATTTTTGTGTGTTGGCCCGTTGAACTTCCGGATGGCAATGTTGTGAGCTTCTTAGCTAAGCGCATACTATCTATACGCATGGAGCTCCTTAGTTTCTTATCTCGATTTTAGTCTCGGATAAAACTTCACCAGATTGAATGAAGTTGACGTAACTCGGCTCTTTGTTATTGTTTTGAGACCGCCAGTCTGGTGATTAGTTCTCACTACAGTCTCTCTGACAGACAATAAATATGTTAAATTTTACTCATAGTTTTGTGTGTTGTTACTATTGATCTGATGAGCACATCAGGAATTCTTGCTAAACCATAATTTAAACACGTACTTACCTGTCATCCGAAACAATAAGATGCTCCTTCTCCTTCTCCTCCTCCTCCTCCTCTTCCTCCTCCTCCTCCTCCTCCTCCTCCTCCTCCTCCTCCTCCTCATCCTCCTCCTCCTCCTCCTCTTCTTCTTCTTCTTCTTCTTCTTCTTCTTCTTCTTCTTCTTCTTCTTCTTCTTCTTCTTCTTCTTCTTCTTCTTCTTCTTATCCTTACACCTCACCCCCTCCCCGTGTCACTTCTTCTTTCTCCATGTTCTCCTCGTTATCCACCTCATCCTATTCTACCAGTTCCTCTTTCAACAAAACCACCTTCTGCTTATATCCATGCTTGATCTCCCCCCCCCCCCACACTCTCACCCTCTCTCTCTCTCTCTCTCTCTCTCTCTCTCTCTCTCTCTCTCTCTCTCTATCTATCTATCTCTCTCTCTCTCTCTCTCTCTCTCTCTCTCTCTCTCTCTCTAATCCTCCTTACCTCTCATTTTATACGTCCTATCATTAATCTATCCCAATGGTCAAGAACAAGACCACGGGTCAATTTGGACAATACTGGACTTGTTCTCCACCCCGTTAGCATTTCGTTATGGTACCTGTCATTCATACCTATCGGATTAAACTGGACAGATCACAATAGGGCAATGCACTCACAAATCAGATTTCTTGGGTTGAGGGTCAACTGGTTCTATTTCCATATTTGTTCAAATTGAGAAAAATTGGTTTATATTAACTTCAACCACTCTTTTATAGCTGCATAGTTTATGCGTTAAATTGCCGATTTGAACCAATTTTTGTCAGATAAATCCTTTTAAAATCTTGATTGTAAAGCATATAATATCTCAAAATTTTCCAAAAGTGGATATAGAACCAGTTAATCCTTAGCCCACGATATATTTATTTATTTATTTATTTATTTTTGTCTTTGATTTGGCCAGAAATTATTTACTTCGATTATCGATTCAAGTGATTCTAGCTTGTCAAAAAAAAGTTACAAAGCTGTGTATGACCTCTGACCTGTGACTTTAAAGAAGTGCTCAGTTTGAACCTTGTCAACTTATCAGGGTCTTTTTAATCAAACGATATTTGAATCTAAAGTTTTTTTCTAGCCAAAATTTTAAAAAGTGTATTTTGTAAGAGTACTGCTGCATACTATTCTTCTGGACTGAAAAAAATCCCCGAACAAACAGGTATTTAAAATTGTGGCCAGAAAACTCGTCCTTCAAATATCAATCGATTAAAATGACTCTCACCTTGGAAAATAAAAAAAACCTGGGACTCGCGAATTCTCAGATTTGAGAGTTGTTTTTTTTTTTAATTTATTAATTTTTTTTTTGAACCATGAGGGTCATTTTAATCAGTCGAAATTCGAAGGATGAGTTTTCTGGCCAAATTTTAAAATACGTGTTATATATTATTTTTTCTTCCGAATACTGAAGTATAAAGATCGAATACAGCCACGGGCCGTACGACATAGCCTTTGTTAACGTATGGACTTGTATATTAACGTCATTTTTATGTCAATGGCACCAAGTTGTGAGTTATAAACTTTTGGCGGTCTTGCCTGGGTATTTTGACATAGCCTAATTCTTTGCTCAGTGCCAGGAATAAGTTTAAGAGGGCTAGCATAATGCTTGTACATATGAGCTTCCTGCCTTATCATAAAATTTACTTGTAGTTACTGTAATAAAGTCATCTGTTGTGGTACTATTTCTTGTAATGTAATTGTTACTGCTCGAAGTCGAAGAAATAAATAACAATGTGAAATTGAGTGTAAGGTTTAATTTAATATAGGAATACAGATAAAATGGACGTTTCGAGTTCCTTTTTATCAACAAAACAGGATGAATGAAACACTACAGACGAATGAGATAATGTGGTAGTGCTTCATTCACCTGTTTTGTTGATAAAGGGGAACCCCGAAACGTCCATTTTATCTGTTTTCGTATATTAAATTGAAGCTGACATTCAATTTCACATTGGGATTTACTATTACATGTGGTAATTCGATTCGGAGGTGAAGTTTCAAGATTTGTAAATATGCAACCTGTCTTTGAGCTCATGTTCTCAGGTCATTTGTTTCAGTGTGTTGTTATACCTTTGGTATATTCTATGCCCTGGATGTGGTTCCATAACTTGTGTGGAAGCAATTTTTTACAGTGCAAGTTATTATTATTATTATTATTATTATTATTATTATTATTATTATTATTATTATTATTATTATTAAATTATTATTATTATTATTATTATTATTATTATTATTATTATTATTATTATTATTATTATTATTATTGTTATTATTATTATTATATTATTATTATTATCATTAGTATTATTATTATCATTATTATTATTATTATTATTATTATTATTATTATTATTATTATTATTATTATTATTATTATTATTATTATCATCATTATTATTATTATATTATTATTATTATTATTATTATTATTATTATTATTATTATTATTATTATTATTATTATTATTATTATTATTATCATTATTATTATCATTATCAATATCTTATCTGTTGTTTGTTTTTTATTTGTCGCACATGATTTACTGCATTAAATAAAGTTGCTTATTATCACAAATGGTTTTGATCACTTGTGTAGCGTGGAGCTGCTAAGCTTTATCAACAGGTTATCGTTAAATCATTCGATATTTATTTCTATTTAATCATTGTGATCTTAAAATCTTATTTGTCATTCAGCTCTGCTGTGTTATTTACTTCTTATCTATCGTGCGATAATACATTATGAAATAAGCAAATACTAGGCGAATGAAGGAACATGTTTGATGATCAATCATCTCGATAAACATTACTGTAAATGGGATTAACCAGTTAACAGATGTAACTTTGGAAAACACGTATTTAAAAATTTGGCCAGAAAACTCGTCCTTTAAATTATAACCATCGATTTAAATGACTCGCATATTGGCAAAAAAAAAAACAAGAAAAAACCCCCAAAAAAGACAAACTCTCAAACCTGAGACTTCGTGATATCCCAGGCTTGAGAGAGTTTGCCAAGATGAGAGTCAATTTAAATCCATCGATATTTTTTGAGGGACGAGTTTTCTACCCAAAATTTTAAACACATTTTTTTTTTCTGAGAGTGCGGTTATGTGTTTAAATTAAAGTGAATAAACGTGACTCATAATACACACAATCAAATGTTGTTTGTTTTGTGTGTTGTCATCATTTATACGAGTCCCTTTATTTATTTTTCTCTTCATTTTATTGATAACAATGTGAGATTGAATGCAAGCTTCAATTTAATAATAATATACGAAAACAGATAAAATGAACGTTTCTGGTTACGTCCATTTTCTCTGTTTTTGTATATTATTAGATTGAAGCTTTCATTCAAATTCACGTTGTTATTTATTTCTTCGAGCTTCGAGCAGCAGCATTTACAATCTTCATTTTATTGGCCATTAATGCACCTCTAGTTTTTGTGTTTAAATTGTGGGCTTCCAAATACATACTAACTAGATATATCAAAATTGTATGGATATGAAGGAAATTGACGTCACTCACCTCTTTGCTATTGTTTTTAGACAGCCATTTAGTTGATTAGTTCTCACTAAATTCTATCAACCAAGGCTATAAACGTTAAAGGTTTACACATAATTTCGTGAGTTGGTAAGCTATATTCGGCTGGCGGTTGCTGTGAGTATTTTACCTAAACGCATAGGAACACTTGATTGGAAGGACATTTTTTCGGTGTGTATAAAATGGGACTGGAAATATACATAATTGGATTTAGATGTTAGGAATTGTAGGGTGTGTTCTTTCACGATGAGTAAGTCTATTGTCCCGTGTTGTTGTTATGGTTGTTGTTTTTGTTGTTGTGGTTGTAATTTGTTGTTGTTGTTGTTGTTGCTGCTGCTGTTCATGTTGTTGTTATTTTTGTTGTTGATGTGTTGTTAATATTTTGTTGTTTTATCTTTGTTAACAATCTTGTTGTTACTCTTGTTATTGTTGTTATTTTTGCTATTTTTTGTTATTATAGTTGTATAACAGCCGCTGTTATCATTCTATGTTGTATATATTTTCGTCATCGTCAAAGTTGTTGTTAACAATCTTGTTGGCGTTGCTGTAGTTTTTGTTTTTGTTTTTGTTGTTGTTGTTGTTGTTTTTGGGGGTTTTTTTTTGTTTGTTGTTGTTGTTTTTTGTTTTTTTTTTTTTTTGCTGTTGATGTCGGCAGCTGATTTTTTTAAGGGGGGAAGGGGGGGGGGTACATTTTTAAAAATAATCTTACCCCCCCCCTCTCTCTCTCTCTCTCCCCCCCCCCCTCTCTCTCTTTCTCTCTCTCTTTTTCCCTCTCTCTCTCTCTTCCTCTCTCTTTCTCTCTCTCCCCTCTCCCCCCTCTTCTCTCCTCTCTCTCTCTCTCTCTCTCTCTCTCTCTCTCTCTCTCTCTCCCTCTCTCTCTGCTTTCCCTGGCACGTTTTATGTACACCTTTTTCAGATGTTTAGCCTAACATTAAAATCTTATAAGGATAGTTACATGTATTTTTAAAGAAACAACCTGCGTGCACCTAATTGCAGGTCATCAGCCCTGAAAAAAACGCACTGGTTGGATTAGTAGTGTTATACTAATCTAAGAAATATTGCAGTGTATGACATAATCAGTCGGATGGTGAAAAGGTTTGAACTGAGATATTGCCAAGTTTAGTTATCAGGTCAATTTTTTAAAATCAAAAAATGAGTTTTTGTCATAAATTATTAAATCAACCCTTTTTGTACATCTTCGGGAAATATCAAAGCTTAAATTCTTTAAAAACTTATAAATATTTAATAGCTAGTCAAGTTGAAAAAGTATGAAATTTGAGAAAAGTTGCTGAATATCTTTCCCATACATCTGACCATAACTTCATTAAAAATCATCCGATTTAATTCAAATAAAGATTAAAATGCTCTGGGGAGCATATTCTTTCAGAAAATGTAATCCAAAAAGTTCACCTTCCGACTGCTTACGTCATAATGCACTGACACTAAAATATTAATGATATCAACTTTACCTCTGTTTTTCAGCCGACAAGAGTAACCACATCCCAACCATCAAGATGCCCACCAAAGATCCAAGGACCTATGTCAAGGCCACACCCCTCCCCATCCCATCACAGAAAGGACTCAAACTCCAAGCCCGTGGGTTCGAGGTCTACAACCCAACGTCCCCGACGAGAGAGGAGGTTTGGAAAATGAACTTTGACAGGCGGAGAGATCAGATGCAAGAGCAAGGATTCTACAGCTACAACCACAGGCCCTACAAGGGGGTTGGGGATCCGTTCTATCTGGATGAGAAAAAGATGATCTTACACTCGCTTGGACAGTGGAATGAGGTAAGGACAACGTGTACTTATTTTACAGGTCTGATGACCTAAATTATTGTTATAAGCTCATTGTTCTATTCGAAATACATTATCTCAAACCAACGCAAAATATTGTCCATAATACAATTTTAAATTTTTAGACTCTGGACTGTCGATGGAGCATCAGGTTAATAATTTGGTTAGATCTCTCTTTTTCCAACTAAAAAAAGATTGCTTCCATTAGACGGGTCATATCTGAGGATGTGACCAAACACCTGGTTGTGTCCCTCGTACAATCGAAATTGAATTATTGTAATGCTCTGTTGTTTGGCGTTTCGCAATATAATCTGAGACGTCTTCAGATTGTCCAAAACAGCGCTGTCAGACTAGTATTTATGAAGCGTAGGTGCGATTCTGTCAGACCTCTGCTTCATGACCTGCATTGGCTGCCTGTTGAGAAAAGGATTAAATTCAAAGCTTGTGTTTTAGTGCATCGTTGTCTTGAAGGTACTGCCCCTTCCTACATTTCGGAACTAATTGAAATATATTCAAAACCCAGCCCCTTACGTTCGGCCAGTGATTCCACCAAACTAGTTGTCCCTCGAATACGGAAAAATGCTGGAATGAGATCCTTTTCTCATTTCGGACCCTCTGTTTGGAACGCCTTACCACAGAGCATTCGTGAAAAAGAATCTTTGTCTATTTTTAAACGTTCGCTTAAAACATATCTGTTTCGTCTTTAGTAGATGTTATGAGAAGCAAGATAGGTCCGTCTGGTTTCTATTGTGAGTTGTGTGTCTGTGTGTGTGTCTGTGTGTGTGTGTGTGTGTGTGTGTTTGTGTGTGTATGCTTGTGTGTGTGAATGAGTATGTGTCAGCCAAGGTAATTTGTAATTTAAGCGCTTAGAGTCTGGTATCTCGGAGTTATAGCGCTTTATAAGTTTTCAGCATTATTATTATTATTATTATTATTATTATTATTATTATTATTATTATTATTATTATTATTATTATTATTATTATTAAATCAAGCCAATAATTGTTTTCGGTTATCAGACTTGCAAATATGTTCAGGTTGGGTAAGGATCATTTAACGCATAAATCTTGTATTGGGGTCCTGAAGGACTACGATAGCTTCTTCTTCTTCTTCTTCTTCTTCTTCTTCTTCTTCTTCTTCTTCTTCTTCTTCTTCTTCTTCTTCTTCTTCTTCTTCTTCTTCTTCTTTCAGCTTATCCCGCATTTTGCAGGGTTGCCATAATGAATGCCACATTTCCATTCATCTCTGTTCAGAGCATCATCTTCCTCCAGGCCCAGTTCTTTCATATCCTTTACCCTATCCAACCATCTAGTCTTTGGGCATTCCTTTTTCCCCTTTCCCGCTATTTGTAAGTCCAATACTTTCCTCCCCACGTACTCCCTCTCTCGTCTCTTCACATGTCCGAACCATTTCAATCTATCTTCTCTCATCTTTATTGATACATCTTCACTTCAGTCAACTTTTAAAGTCGTTCAATTCTCACATTATCTTTTCTTGTCCAGCCAAATGACCATCTCGATATCCTCCTATAGCTTTTTCTGAATCAATTACAGTACTCTCATCTCTTCCTTTGTCAATAGTTATATTATTGCTTCTGTAGCAGGTTTACAATATGTAGTCAAAGTAAGGCGAGAAGTGATAATTGACTTAATGACTTATTGCTGATCGCCTCCTAATCTTCGGACTGGGACGTTTTGGCTTTACTATTATTATTATTATTATTATTATTATTATTATTATTATTATTATTATTATTATTATTATTATTATTATTATTTAATCATTATACTCCACCAGAATGAAGACTGGGACAGCACCAGTAGTTCAGAGGAGGAAGACGACGGAACCGGTCAGTTTGCCATGGCCCCTCAAGCCACTATGGTCAGTGTATTGGTCATTTTCTTTCACCTGTCTTTCCATCTCTTACCCTTAACTATTTTTTTTTAAAATAATAAATAGAATATGTACATTTATAAAGCGAATTCCACGGAATAATCATGCTCAATGCGCCGCACAATTTTTGTTTTAACATTATTCTCACAGCAGGCTATACGGAATCATATTTCCATTTCGTACAGTACCAATCACCTGATACGCATCGTTTTTCGTACTAACACTCTAACAATATCAGCCACTGCATGTAGCCACGTACTCATTCACTCCTGAGTCAAATCGTGTATCACAATCATCAGCGTGCATCGCAAAGGCATTAGAATTCAAGTTTCAATTGTCATTTATATATTCCCTTCTCTCTTATCGTCTCTCTCTCTCTCTCTCTCTCTCTCTCTCTCTCTCTCTCTCTCCTCCCCCTCTCTCTCTTTCTCTCTATCTATCTATCTATCTATCTATCTATCTATCTACCTACCTACCTCTAAATCTGTCCATCCATCATCTATCTATCTATCTATCTATCTATCTATCTATCTATCTATCTATCTATCTATATATCTATCTATCTATCTATCTATCTATCTATCAATCTACCTATCTATCCATCCATCCATCCATCTATCTATCTATTTATCTATCTATCTATCTATCTATCTATCTATCTATCTCTCTCTCTCTCGCTCTCTCTCTCTCTCTCTCTCTCTCTCTCTCTCTCTCTCTAGCTAGCTATCTCTCTCTATATCTATCTCTCTATCTATCTAATAGTAGAGACATTTTTATTATTATTAATCCTGAACGAGCCATTTAGCGCATAATATGAGACATCTACCAAGGACTTCCATTTCTCTCTGTCAGCTGCATGGATACCGATATTATTCCAGGTTAGGGCAGTCTCTTTCAGCTCTTTGTCAGTGGATCTTCTCCAGGTTTCTTTGGATCTGCCCGCACTTCATCTTTTAGAGAGAGGGAATGGGGATGCCGCTCTCAACGTATAATGGACGATGCCCCCGTTTCGAGCCGAAATAAGTCCCGGCCACCCTTGTACGCAGATTCCCTGACTACGGACATAGATGCATAGACGAGATAGACGTCGGTTTGGACGAATTCAATTCCTCGAGGGGGAGGGACATACACTCTTCGATACTAGGTGAGAAGTTGCCAGGCTTTTCCTCCAGTAAGAGGAGACACTGGGTGGTAGCGAATCGGCTTCGGTCGAGAACCTGCCTAACGGCAAAATCGCATCATCAGTGGGGACTTCCCACTTGTCCAACATGTACCCGTTGTGAGAAAGAACCCGAATACGCAACGCATCTTGTTGATCAGTGTGTTGTGACGAAGCTTCCGGGTGAGTTTGCGACGATGCACGAATGCGCTACGGAATTTGCTGATTGGGTCGATCGTCAAAAAATAGTAGTGTGAGCACCTTTAGAAGCTGCTGCCATCAGCCGTCCAGCGGAGTGCAGTTCTTGGTACAGAAGATTACTCAATTCGCCCATGGTCTTTATTGAACTAGATACCAAGTACTGGACAACAGATGGGAAGAGAAAGCGGGGAAGACCAAAAGAAACCTGGCGAAGGACCATGGAGAAAGAATTAAAGGAAGCAGGCCTATCCTGGAGTACAGCCACAGTAAAAGCAGCCGATCGCAAATATATATATATATATATATATATATATATATATATATATATATATATATATATATATATTAATGGAGATGTCTGGTGGAGATGCCCTATGTGCTTCAAGGCCCGCAGAGGTTTAAGTAAAGAAAATAAGATACTAAGGATCATTGTAGTGATAATCACTAGGTAATTGTTTTCTATTTTTCCAGACCGCTGCCAAATTTGTGTTACGAAGAACTCGGAAAGACCTCAATACGTTATCGAAGGAAGTCGTGAAAGGAAGGTAAGGTTGCGGGGATGGTCATCTGAGAATATATCGTTGAAGAAAAAGGACATAGATTGATAGATAGATAGATAGATAGATAGATAGATAGATAGATAGATAGATAGATGGATGGATGGATGGATGGATGGATGGATGGATGGATGGATGGATGATGATGATGATGATGGATGGATGGATGGATGGATGGATAGATAGATAGATAGATAGATAGATAGGAAGGTAGATAGATAGATAGAAAATGGAAGAAAGAAGGAAAGATGGAGGGGGAAAGTAAGAGAGAGAGAGAGAGAGAGAGAGAGAGAGAGAGAGAGAGAGAGAAGAGAGAGAGAGAGAGAGGGGGGGGGGACGTTCATGAATGATATTTCAAATCCATGCCCGTTTGTTTATTCAGCAATCTATGTTGACCACTACAAAACCAACCTGGCATCAAGTGTCTCTCTTTGATCGGGTTGTGTCGACTGCTTTTCAAACAGAGATTGCAATCCAGATACACTATAAACAATCTGGTATGGCACCATGATTGGAAAACAAACGATAGGCATATTATATATACACTTGTACGTACATGAAACGTTATTGGCAACCTTATATGCACGAACACCCACACACCCAACACACACACACACACACACACACACACACCCAGCACACCCACACACCTAACACACACAGCACACATACCCACACACACTCAACACACACACACACCCAACACACGCACACACACACACTCAAAACACACACACCAAACAGACACACACACACATACAAACACACATGCGTTTAGTTCGATAACACTCATATCATCGACCGTAAACGTTTATAGATAGAATGAAGATGACGTCACTCAAGCCTTTGTTATTGTATTTTGCCATCCGCGTTTGTGAGTACTTCTCACTAAACTTTATCAACCACACTATAAAAGTTCATGGTTACACACAGTTTTGTGTGTTGGTCCGTTATACTTCCGGATGGCAATGTTATGAGCTTCTTAGCCAAGCGCATACTATCTATAGTAGGATTGTTAGAATACAGTGAGAACTGCTCCTAAAAATTGCTTGCAAAAAAACAACATTGAGCTGAGTGACGTCAATTTCGTTCCTTCTGTACACGCGTCAGCATGGAAACTCAATAAGACACCAATAAACGTGTAGTCGAGGGAATATAACCACACCCCTTGTCCGTCAACCCCCAATTTGTCCGAACAGTCAATTAACCAATAGGGTTTTGACCAATCAAAACGAGAGATTTGAGACACACCTTCAAGTCTACTCGGACAAATAATATAGCTAGATTGTTTACAATCAATGGAATGAAAGAAGGGGACATCACTCTACTCTTTGTCATTGTGTTTTGACCACTAGTTGTGTGATTATTTTCCTCTAGATTCGCTCAACCAGACAATAAACATTAAAGGTAAATGTTGCTGCTCGAAGCTCGAAGAAATAAATAACAATGTAATATTGACGAATCATCTCATTCGTCTGTAGTGTTTCTTTCATCCTGTTTTGTTGATAAAGGGGAAACCCAAAACGTCCATTATCTGTTTTCGTATATTAAATTAAAGCTTACATTCAAATTTACATTGTTATTTATTCCTATCTATAGATAGAACAAAGTTGACGTCACTCGGGTCTTTGTTATTGTTTTTTGCCATCCATGTTTATGAGTAATTCTCACTAAACTGTATTAACCAGACTATAAATGGTCAAGGTGACACATCGTTTCGTGTGTTGGTCCGTTATAATTCCGGATGGCAATGTTGTGAGTTTCTTAGCCAACCGCATACTATCTATCCCGTGCAGTTTGATTTTTCTGCACTCATGCCATTGTTTACATTTGGACGACTGTCCACCTCCACAAGATGTCAAAGTATGGACTTGGCTAAGAAGCTCACTTCATTGCCATCCGGAAGTAAAACGGACCAACACACAAAACTCTGTGTAACCATGAGCGTTTTTGGTCTGGATAATACAGTTAAGTGAGAATTACTAATAAACGTGGATAGCAAAAAACAATAACTAAGACCCGAGTGACGTCAACTTCATTCTATTTATATTCAGGAGCAAACAATGACAACGATTGGCAATGATTTGCTAAAGTAACCGAACTACACATGTGTTACACATTGGTTTGTGTTTTAAGTTAATAATTACTTAACTAGTTCTACCCGTGACAAATCAATCGAACCAACACACAATAGTATTTGTAACCATACATGCTTATAGTGTTGTGTCTGATTGAGAGAATTTAGTGAGAAATAATTACATCCTATGCATTCATGTTTTTCGTGTTTTTGTAATTGGATTCAATAGTCTGATGTCACGTCGGCAAGCAACGGCGGCCATCGTGGTCTAAACAGAGAAAATCGGCACTTGTTATTCTTCATGCTGGCTCGAACTTTTCATATGTCTTGTGATCAGAATGTGTAAAAGTCAAAACATGATCAGCTTAAAAAAATTTTTTTTCCCTCTGGATACGCTTTTATTTCATAAGGGCGTCCGCCATTGTTCCGATAGTTTAGAGCCAGTTATTAAGTTACCATGTGTCATTACCTGGGAAGTGACGTTACGACTGTTGGCGCGTATTGGTTGAAGAATGATTTTGAGCCCTAAACGTTCCGTGTTCGGCATTTTTTTTTTTTTGAAACTGTTTTATTCATTTTCTTTTGATATGAAATTAAGACGAAATAGGTACATTGTCGGCTTTCGGCTGTTTGTCCTGCACACGGGGATCCCTCAAATCCAATACAAACAATGTTAATGTAACTCATTACTAAGTCATGATCCAATTGTAACGTTTTCCCAATGTTACCATCACAGTACATCAATACCAATCATGTAAAGATAGTATGAAGTTAACGTCACTCCGGTCTTTGTTATTGCTTTTTGCCATCCGCGTTTATGAGTAATTCTCACTTAACTGTATTAATCTGACTAGACCTATAAACGTTCAAGTTTACACATATTTTTTTTTTTTTGTGCGGGTCCGTTATACTTCCGGGTGGCAATGTTGTGAGCTACTTAGCCAAGCGCATACTATCTACAGTGTTTAATCAAAAGCAAGGCAACGTAATAGTCAAAAATCTTTTGTGATAGTCTTCGAGTTTTCCCCGTGAGGCGAATATTCTTTTTTTTTTTTAAGAGCCCTTTAGGGCCGTTCGTATATAGAATTAGAGTTCTACATTTTCAGAAGAAAAAAAAAAAAAGAGAAATGAACAAAACTGAAACATTCCAGGTTCAAAGCCGTTCAAAGCCAGTAACAAAAACAATAAAAACATTAATGTTATAAACTCACTCTACCCTAACACCGACTATATCCGTAGTTTACCCGGGTTACTTTTACTCCATGCCAATTTATTACATTTTTTTTCTGAGACAAATTATAGGCGTAGTATCAAAGCTAATGTTTTTAGTTTTTACATGTGTTAATAATAGTTGAATAAAATCTATCTATGTACATACTCATTTTTTAATACATTTTTTCCAATTTTGAAAAGTAGCAGAAAATCGCTAGGGTTGAGTGAGTTAATCATTTCATTATTTTTATTGTTCGCTGAAGAAGGATTTTGAGCCCGCAACGTTCGTGGTTAGTACTTTTGTTCTTTTTCGGAGCTGTTATATTCATTTTTGTATATAACATTTTTACAGTCCACAGCAGCTTATAGCAGCTCTGTATCACTATGACATTTTCTCAACAGTAGTTTTTTTTTTTTGCTATTCTTTGTGTATGCCTATGATAGTTCATTCTAAAGATGCTATTCGATCTATTGCAAATAGATAGAAAGCGAGAGATAGAGATAGAGATAGATAGATATAGATAGATAGATAGATAGATAGATAGATAGATAGATAGATAGATAGATAGATAGATATATAGATAGATAGATAGATAGATAGATAGAGAGTGTGTGTGTGTGTGTGTGAGAGAGAGAGAGAGAGAGAGAGAGAGGGAGAGAGAGAGTGAGAGAGAGAGAGTGAGAGACAGAGAGAGATATGAGGAGAAGATGAAAGAGATAGGCCTAATCAATTAGCTACTCGTGGTTTCCCACTAAAAACGATGTTTTCTTCTTACCAGGGGAATGATCCGAAACGTTCGACTGGGACATGGACTATTTGACCTGATCAGGCAAGAACGAATGGCTAAGGTATTGACGTCTTAATTGCGGATATGACGATAAAAAATATTATGATTTCATAATATTTTTATTTATTTATTTGTATATATTTGTTGTTGTTGTTTTTATTCTTAGTTTTGATGTTAAGCATCTATGAGGCTGAACCAATTGGTCGTTTTAGCAACGTCGACACAAAACACTCCATCAAATACGTGCGACTATGTGGTCTTGTGGTATGACACTCGCTTTCGGATCGGAAGGTCCTGGGTTCGAGCCTCGCTCGTTCAGCGCATAGATGAGTCCTTGGAAAAGGCTCTTTACTCACATTCTCTCCCGAACTCAGGTGTAAAATGAGTACCTGGCCGTTAACAGCGTTGTCTGTGTCCGAAAAAAAATGTCATATCGCCTAACGGGCGTCATGTCCCATCCTACATGTTACGTGTTGCTATTGGCCAGGGATCCCTTGTACAGCGCTTTCAGCACTTTTAGTGGATATTGCCCAATATAAAAGCTCATTATATATATATATATATATATATATATATATATATATATATATATATATATATATATATATATATACATATATATATATAAATATACTATGTTATTTTGAAAAAAAAAAGAAGTAAAATTGGTTTTCATCGGTTTCTTCAGGTTGAATAACGATAACCCCTCCCCTCCCCCTCCCCTCCCCCCCCCTCCTCCCTCACCCCCTAAACCTTCGACCTAGCACACATAGAATTGTAGGATTGCTTCTTCAAAAAGGTTCAAAAGGATGTGGAAAGTGCATTAATTTTGTCCTCACCTTTTCGACACATTACAAAGTTACAACTACTAGATTATGATGCTATATCGTTTGTTTTTGGTTTATATTTCATCATTTGTAACACCTAGAAAATGCTGAAACCCATTTTTTAAAATCAATTTTTCAAAATGTTTTAGTATTGGAGTATTTTTGTGGGGGGAATATTACGAAAACGACTATTTAATTTGGAAAAGCCTCATGGATTCGTTACCCATTCTTAGCTCTGCAAATATTCGTACATAGGTCAAATTCATTCCCTCTACGTGCAGCATGTCAAACGTAACTGGCTTTGGACTCGATTTGAAGTTGTTGTAATAAACAATATTTTGCATTAAAGTAGTCCTTCGGAAGACAAGACGCTAGTCTTAGTAGAGTACTTTCCGTCAGATCTAACAAACTCAGCTACCCAATCATTGCAGGGTGGACAAAGGGGTCAGAAAAAAATCTCGACTGCACCCGGGTCGATCTTGGTCTCTTTGCGTGTGAAGCGATTGCTCTGGTCTCTTGGAACCCCCAATATTTTGCGTTGGTTTGAGAGTATTTCTATGCTAACGATGAGATCATAACAATTTAGGTTAACCCTCACCTTACCATCTATGGATAGTATGCACTTGGCTTAGAAGTTCACAACATTGCCATCCGGAAGTATAACGGACTAACACACAAAACTATGTGTAACCATGAACTTTTATAGACTGGCTAATACAGTTCAGTGAGAATTACTCATAAACGCGGATGGCAAAAACAATAACAAAGACTCGATTGACGTCAACTTCATTCTATCTATAGCAAAATCGTCTCATTTGTTACAACACAATATTGACATTTTTTCTTAGATTAATTTTGTACATCACAATGATCTTTTGTTTAATTAATAAGAACATAAAGTTGTTTTGTAGAGAGATTGTTGGAGTTTTAAAAAAAATATTTTTATGCTGGGTAAACCTGCCATTTTTGGGAAAATACCGAAAATGATCGGTAAGGAGAGAGTTAACAGACCTGCAAAGTAGTACTCGTCGATTGGAATGTTGAATTGTTTGATTGTTTTGGGGGTTTTTCTCTCCATTATCAGAAAGCCCAGGCCGTGGCCCAGAAGAAGAAGCATCTAGAACAAGCCCGTAACCAATGGCAACCACCACGAAACAGCTCCAGTGAGGAGGATTCTGACGATGATCTTGATAGGGACGAGGATTTGGAAAAGTAAGACTGGAGAAGATGGGTTTTTTGTTGTTGTCGCGGTGGTGGTGGTGGTGGTGGTCGCGTTGATAATGGTGGTGGTAATGGTAGTGGTGATGGGATCTGGTTGAATATTAATCTATCAATATATTATAACCAAAAAGCTCAAATCCTATGTAAATCTGTTTTCTATCTCTCTGTCTCTGTCTGTTTCTATCATTTTCCATCATCCAAGTGTCCCGTTTTTTCAATCGCTTCTATCCATCTATCGATCCCTCCAACTACCCTTCAAGAGGTATTTTTCTATAAAATTTTAGCTTTCCCAAAAGGATAATCGTCCAATTTCCTCTTTAGGTGATGAGATAAAAAAACAACAAAAAACCTGTTCATTTCGTGATTAAAACATCCCTGGAACATTTCAATTAATTCCCAAATATAAGTAAGACGATACTCTATTTTTAATTGAACAAACTTCACAACTGACACTCAATTTAGTTTGCAAGTTTATCCCAGTTACGAACTAGATAAATACTTAAAAATAATGAGATATTTTCTTCCTTGTTTCTTTACAATACGCTTAAAAAGACCTTTTCTAGTCAAAATCATTGAGAAAAATTTAACTATTTTGTAGTGTCAATTTTGGTCTTGCACGGTGCTCTATTCTTCAATTATATAAAAAGTACCCCCCCCCCCCCCATTCTTTTTCCTCTTCTCATAAACTCTTCATTGGTTCAACGAATTTTTATTGTTATACAATTACAAATTTCATTATGTCATACATTTTCCATTTTTTTTTCACAACTTCATCAAATATCAAACGTCATTCAGATTCTTAATTTTTTCTACCAACAATTGAGAAGAAGCGCTTTTGTGTTTAAACACTAGTCATAATATATTTATTGTAAGTCATCAAGAAGCCATTAATTATGTAATGCCATTTCATGCTTTGTTGTGTTTAAACTGATCAACTTTGCCTAACTGATAACATAAGCAATTAATGCAACAACAAAAAATACGGATTTAAAATTTTGACCAGAAAACTCGTCCATTTAATATCAGTTGATGAAAATAACCCTAGTTTTAGTTTTTAAAAAACTCTCAAACCCGGGACTTCGTAAGTCCCAGATTTTGAGAATTTTTGCTAAGATGAGAGTCATTTTAATGGATCAATATTTTAAAGATGCGTTTTCTGGCCAAAATTTTAAATCATTTTTTATTTCCAGAGAACCTAGATACTGCAGAATCGACGCAAAAAAATATACTGCTTGGCATATAAATTTGAAAATATTATTTGATATAATATTATATCATATTTGGATTAGATATCCAAATAAAGAGGTCAAATTAAATGCTTTCGCTTGTGCTTTGTAATTCCCTTAATACCATCTGTGAGTCACCGCCTTGAACCAGTTATAATATTTGTATTTTTTTTTAATGGCCAGAAAAGTCGTCCTTCAAATATCAATCGATTTCAATGACCCTCATCTTGACCAAAAAAAAATTAAAAAACAAACTCTCATCACGCATCATGACAAAAACAAAACAAAACAAAAAACAACAACAACAAAACTCTCCAACGTGGGACTTCACTCGTCGCTGTGTTATTTCAATACCCAATTAATTAATAATAGAAAGTGACTGCAATGTTAAAATGAATTTTTAAGTAATATTCCTTGTCAGAGAAGCACAACATTCGTTAATTACTGTGTATTTGTCTATCCTAAATTGTTGTTTTTTTCCCCCCACTTTAAATCAAACTTAAAGGTTTCTTATCTTTCAAATTGAAAGGTTTCTTTTCACTTTAAATCAAATTGAACGGTTTCTTTTCTTTCAAACTGTAAGGTTTCTTTTCACTTTAAATCATGATCAAAATGTAAGGTTTCTTTTCACTTAAATCAAATTGAACGGTTTCTTTTCTTTCAAACTGTAAGGTTTCTTTTCACTTTAAATCAAATTGAAAGGTTTCTTTTCACTTTAAATCAAATTGAACGGTTTCTTTTCTTTCAAACGGTAAGGTTTCTTTTCCCTTAAATCAAATTGAAAGGTTTCTTTTCACTTAAATCAAATTGAAAGGTTTCTTTTCACTTAAATCAAATTGAAAGGTTCTTTTCACTTTAAATCAAACCAAAGCAATGATTCTTTTCGCTCAATTTCCACATATTTCATACTTTTAATGAATCTTAACATAGATACACATAATGTTCGCAGGTCTGATAACTGTTAGCAATTGTTGTGATGAATATTTTCCGTTGGTTTGAGATCATTTCCATTACAACAATGAGTTATCAGACCTGCACATAAATATACGTCGGTCTTAACTTTGTGTTGTCATAATAATATGGTCTAATTTCAGCATCAAAGCTAATTCCTCACGATATAATTTACTATGAAACTACGGTGCTCTGGTATAGATAGTATGAAGTTGACGTCACTCAGGTCTTTGTTGTTGCTTTTTGCCATCCGCATGTATGAGTAATTCTCACTAAACTGTATTAACCAGACTATTTAGCGTTCAGGGTTACACATAGCATTGTGTGTTGGTCCGTTATACATCCGGATGGCAATGTTTTGAGCTTGTTAGCCAAGCGCATACTATCTATATACTGAATATATAACTCACATTTTGCTTTCTTTTGGTGGAGGTCGGCTTGTATTTTGACGTAATTTTTTTTTTTTGGTCAGTGTCAGGCTATGTTTAACGCTTCAACGCTATTGGTCAAAAACACTGAGCAGATACTAGTGTTGTGTGGCTTTGAACTTATTCTTTGTCCACAAATCAAGGGATTTGAATTTGATAGATAATGCTCATACACTCACTCAATAGAGCGCAAATCAGAATACTGTTTGTGTCAATATTCCATGTATCGTCAACAGGGTTGCCAGTTTGGCATTTTAAATGCCAGATTCCAAAAATCTGGCATTTTTGAAAACCGTTTGGCATTAGAAAAATCATTTGGCATTTGGCATTTTCATTTGGCATTTTCTTTTCTTGTATATTATACTTCAAATGACACCTTTTCTTAATTATTTCATTACCCCAACAGGAAATTTAGTATAATTCAAAAAAAAAAAAGAAAAGAAAACACGCAAGCCACCAGGATATGATAGTAAATTGTCTATCAAAAGTGAGTAGTTTTCTTAGTGGGGGTGGGAGTCAACAGACTTTGGCATTTTTTTGAGTGTTTTGGCATTTTTTGAGTCTTCCCCTGGCATTTTGTTGAAAAATAATCTGGCAACCCTGATCGTCAATCGGTATTAACTTACTTAGGTCACCGAGGGTAACTTCGGCCACTGACTGAAAAAAAAAGATTGCTTAATTTAAAAGTTAAAGTAATGGGTGGTTATATATGTTGGGTTTTTGGTTATTTAAAAGGGAACAGCGAGGCTCAGCGGTACGGTCTTTTTGCTTCGTACCCGAAAGGTACCGAGTTCGATCACCCGCCCTAGCTCAATTTGCGGCGTTGCACTGCGGCTGATATCTGGGTTATTCCAGTCTTCCCTTGGAATAGACCATAGAGACACATTTCCCTTATGGGATGAATAAAGGGAATTTTATTTTTATTTTTTATAATTTTATTATAAAAGCGACATGTAAGTTAACTTTTGAAATAAGAAATCTCTCTCTCTCCCCCCCCCCCCCCCCCCCCCCCCCCCCCAGTAAGTGGCCTGGGTTTGCCTCAGTTGGCTAAGTAGCCCTGGTTGGCGATATTTTCTTTTTTTCCAGCACCGCGAATATTATAACCTGTTCACAACCATTGTCTTATGCCTATATAACACAACCAGTACCTTTTCCATTTTATATATTATTGTGTATGACCCATCTTTATAAAACAACATGCAGTCGAAATTTGGTCCACTGGGCTCACAAACTACATGGTGGCCCTAAAGTCTGGGTTTTAAAAAAATAACAAAAAGAAAAGAAAACAAACAGAAATTTGAGCATTTATGAAGAAATATCCACTAAACGCGCCTAAAATGCTATACAAGGCTGCCCCTAGCCAACATCAAAACATAACGTCTGGGATGACGAGACATGACGCCTGCTACGCGATATTATATTTTGTGTTTCGGACAGACAGCGATGTCAATATCCAGAGACTCCAAAAATCAACTCTTCGGGTCGCTCACAGAGGAACTCGAACCCTAGACCTTCTAGTCCGAAGGAGAGTGTCAGTATCACCAGACAGCATAATAGCTGCACATTGGTACCTGGTGATAATACAGACTTCCTTTTACACATTTTTTATTGAATTAGGATTTAAAATTTCCCATCACGTGACCACTTCGTTAGTGACGAAATGTGGCAGTCAGACATTATTTTTTTTACAATCTACAGCACAAATGGATGTATAAAAATTGATTGTGAAGTCTTTCACGTACCCAGACTTTGTGGTTTTTCTGTATAAGATCAATATAGGTTTTCTTGGCAATAGGTAAAAAAAAATCTCAGCTTACACCATTTTGGTGAAAATCTTATCATATGAAATCTCGAGGTCAAAGACTTCAAGTGAAACTTTTCCTCATAGAAACCCTGTCGACCTCATGCTGTTATCAGAAGACGGGTCAACCACACGCTCATACACAAATCATATTCCGAGTTATCATTTATTAACCCAATACAATAAATAATCAATAATAATGATATCTCAGCTACTTTGGCGCCAGCATGAGAGACCCTACCACCAGCGAAGATGAAGATATGACTCTCTCATCTAGTCAGTACGCTGGATCCAAAAGGTAAGATGACCAGGTTGAAACACCAATCAGGAGATAGGAAAGATTTGAACAATAAATATGGCAACTTTAATAATAGGGAATGAGATTAGCGGAAGAGTAGCGTCCCTTGATTGGACCTCAACTTACAGAGAGAACGTCAACATGGTTTTGCCCATGCGTCTCTCTTGTCCTCGCTTTCGGTGAAGTGTCTCCGGAAGCGAGGACTAGAGACGCATGCGCACAACCAACATGACGTTCTCTCTCTAATAATTTTTCCGCCGGTGACGTCCAATCAAGGGACGCTACTCTTCCACTAATCTCATTCCCTATATTTGCAAACCTTTATCTAAACAAAAGAACAATATCAGTCTCAATCTTTTTTATTTGTCAGTGTTAGTCAGCATAAAAAACTTAACTTGAAAGGTATGAATGATACAGAACCAGACTAAAGTAGTCCTTCAGAACCATTAGGTCCTTGGATTCAAAGTTTACCCCATTATCTATAATGATAATTATAATAATATAATAAAATATACCATAATATATAATAATAATAATAATAATAATAATAATAATAATAATAATAATAATAATGAATGATGAATGATGATGATGATGATGATGATGATGATGATATAATAATGATATGATAATATGATATGATAATATGATATATAATATAAATATAATAATAATAATATAATAATATAATATAATAATAATAAATAATAATAATAATAATAATAATAATAATAATAATATAATGATTATGATGATGATAATGATGATGATAATAAAATAATAATAATAACAATAATAATATAATATAATAATAATAATAATAATAATAATAATAATAATAATAATAATAATAATAATAATAATAATAATAATAATAATAATAATAATGATGATAACAATAACAATAATAATAGTAATAATAATATAATAATAATAATAATAATAATAATAATAATAATAATAATAATAATAATAATAATAATAATAATAATAATAATAATAATAATGGTAATAATCAATAATTATGATGGTGCAAATCATTATGTATAGGATTTACACACACACACACACACACACACACATTTATATATATATATATATATATATATATATATATATATATATATATATATATATTATATATATATATAGGAACGTTGAAACACGAGCTACTAACACGAAATAAATGACACTAGCTTATACTATTAGCCATACCTATTATGTTTTTAAATGCTTATCTATATTATATTATCTAGCTAATGAATATTTTACTTTTGTTTGCGCTCATAAAACAATAGATACGGCTTTTTATGTCGTCAGCCAATTTAAGAGTACATAATAATATTATTTCATTGGGCGGCGTTCTTAATTTGTGACCTTCGCTTCAAAAGGGTATTTATTGTGCTGGGGTGATTTATTTGCTATAAATTGAATTCATAATAATATTTAAAAAAAATAAAAAATTTTGTTGGTTTTTTGTTGTTTTTTTTTTTTTTTTTTTTTTTCAATATAAGAAAAATTGTTTTTATTCCCCATCAAAACGTTTAGGAATTAACCCTAAGTTTCATATTTAAATTTGAGGCTCCCGGCTATAAATACAAACTCCCAGCCTTTAGTTTTACCCCTAGACTATACCGCTTTTAGTCAGTGCGCCACGTTTGATGTGCACTTATTAGCAGGTCTGATAGCCCAATTCCTTATGGGCTCATTGTTGTAATGGAAATCTAAAGATAACCCCCCAAAAAATAAAAAAAATGACGCAAAATATTGTCCATTACAACAATGTTAAACTAGGCCCATAAGTGAGTTTGGATGTCAGACCTACATTTATGTACACATCGGTAACGTTTGATAAAATAAGTGCTATGTTGTTATTTTTTTTTATTAGGCATTTGATAAAGTTTTGTGGCTTATACTCTACATATGGTATCGTTAAGGTCTAAAAAAAAAAGTGTCTTTGAGTCGAGGCAGACTTATTTTGGGGGATGGCTTTTAATTATTTTTTTTCTTGTAATTTTCTTTCTTGCTTTCTCTGGCACCTTTCATACACACTTGTTCAGTTCTGTGTAATATTATTATGCTTTATTATGCTTTCCTGGACCGGAAAAATTGCTTTCGCCTTTTGACATGCTTTTTAAAACCGCAACTCAATGCTGCAGGTTTTTCAGGCTTTTAAAATTACACCGATTTCGTTTTATCATTTGGCCTTTAAAAAAAAACAAACAAACTTGGGCCTTTATAATAACGCAACATCCACTAAACGTGCTCAAAGCGCTTCACAAGGGGAACCTAGCTAGCAAACAACATTTAACATGTCGGACAAGACATGGCGACACCTGTAAGGTGATATTACATTTTTTTTCTGACATAGACAACGCTGTTAAAGGTTAGCTACTCATTTTACACCTAAGGACGGTGAAGAATGTCAGTAAAGAGCCTTTTCCAAGGACTCAACTATGCGCCTAGCGAGGCTCGAACCCAGGACCTTTTGATCCGAATGCGAGTGTCATACCAGAAGATCACATAGCCTCAAATTTTAAAAATAACATGAAGATTCCCTTCGGCCGATCTGGTTCTTTGTGTTTTAAGCAGCTGGAGTATCGTTCAATGTTACAGATATTCCCTGGAGACTCCGTCCAGGCTTTCATCCAGCACGAGGGCTGGGTCAGTGGCCAGGAAGAAGAAGAAGCAAGTCAGCCCTCGACCTTTCACCCCTCAACACACCAATCTGGCAGATGTGTCTGAAGACAACGAGAACTTGTCAAAGTAAGTGGGGTGGAAGAACTGAGGTAGAAAAAGTAGTATGGAGTCCTTTTGGAGTCGTGGATAGCTCATACAGTAGAGTCACGCTCTCTCTCTCACGAACACGAACACGGAAGCATCTTTGTCTTTATATTATAAACATTTCATATCATTATCTCTCTCTCTCTCTCTCTCTCTCTCTCTCTCTCTCTCTCTCTCTCTCGGCCAG
>NC_088370.1:27709576-27744576 GCF_034508935.2 Berghia stephanieae | reverse complement strand
CTACGTGTTAAGTGATGCTGTTGCCTTGCGACCCTTTTTAAAGCGCTTTGAGCACGCTTAGTGGATAAATACTCAAGTTTTTCCCTCATAGTTTTCATGTACAAAAATTAATATAACAGCTTCAAGAAACAAAACAAAGCCAAAAAAAAAATAAATAAATAAATAAAATAGACACATAAATTTTAAGGGTCAAAAGACTTCTTCAACCAACAACAAAATCAATTAAACCGTTGATACATCAAGTTATTTCAAGACATATTCATTTGTGTACAGTGCAGCTATGTGGTCTAGTGGTATGACACTCGCTTTCGGATCGGAAGGTCCTGGGTTCGAGCCTCGCTCGACGCATAGTTGAGTCCTTGGAAAAGACTCTTTACTCACATTCTCTCACCGTACTCAGGTGTAAAATGAGTACCTGGCCGTTGACAGCGTTGTCTTTGTCCGAAAAATTGTAATATCGCCTAACAGGCGTCATGTCTCGTCCTATATGTTAAATGTTGCTGTTGACCAGGGACCCCTTGTAAAGCGCTTTGAGCACGTTAAGTGGATATTGCGCTATATAAAAGCTCAATTATTAAATTATTATTACACATAGATATGACCAGATGGCCAACGACGTTATTACTGTTTCATACCCGAAGTGGCTCTTTTCGTTTGATGAATAGGAAGATCGGGCTATGAATACAATCTTCTTGTCTGATGATTAGTTAAGCGAGGCGCTATCGTTCGCTATTTTCCCTCGTCCCGATTAACATTTAATCGACTTTTCAAACAGATATTTCTCGCAGAGTTATTGACTTATATTTACAAAACCATCATGCTTCATACATGTTGCGTTTATAAATGCAACAATCGAGCTTCGAATGATAGCAGTCGCTATTTCCATAGATAAGATCAAACCAGAGAAGTTAATATCATTATTTCTTGTTAAAATATCAGTATCGCTGCTATATTGTATCGTAATGAGAATGATATCAAAATTTTCTGATATCGCCCAACACTAGTGTAAATACAAGGCGGAAGAAACTTCGAAACTGTTGACTGTAAAAAGCTTGTATTTATTTGCTATAAAATAAATACTTTATGTTATTTCGAAACATCATTTTATTTTTCGTTACAATTTTTATTCGGAAAAATCATACATATAAGTTTGAAATGAAACTTTTAAAACTGACTTGCTCAAAAGTATGCAGTAAATCCATAAATCCACGGGAAATTTTGAATTTAGTTTTAAAATAATTTAGCATTTATAAAGGAAAAGTAGAATTAATTTTATAAGCCTAAAGTTAACCATTATCATAGAGATAAATATTTATATCATAGCAACTCTTGTGATTGCAAAAATCGCAAAGACTTCGGGAGTATTTTATAGAGAATTAAGAGGTATCTAAGCTAAACACTTGAGATTTAGACTCAGTACTCCATTAAAACGGAAATGCCTCTGCGCATGGCGGAAGTCATCGTATACTTTTAACAAACAAAAAGAGGACCACGCCTACGTTGTTGAAGGTCCTTTCTTTTATGTCTATGATTGTACAGTACTTTTTATATCCACTATGTGTCTCACGTTGTCTTCCCAACCAGGTGAGTAAGAAGGGCAGCATCACACGTCTGAATCGGCCTCAGCGATCTTCAACACGTCTTCAGATAACACACCCGAGGTTTTCTGTTCCATCCACTAGCATCAGTCCAAGCAGTAGCTCCTCTCAGGTGAGTGTGTAGGGCTAATCTAAGGGAGATAACAATGAAAATAATCGACCCACTGTCTCAAAACGGTATTGTATCGGGATGCTTTGGGATTCTAAAAATAGAATTTGTAACAAAAACTATCAGACTTGGGTTGAGTTTATAAGTTTCATCGATAAGATGACGAAAACAGAGAATGTGGACATTTCGGGTTTCTCCTTTATCAACAAAACATGATGAATGAAATACTACAGATGAATGAGATATGTCAATAAATTCATCGTTTTTTGTTGTATTTTTTGGGGGGGTTCTTTTGTTGATAAAGGGGAAACCGGAAACGTCCACATTATCTGCTTTCGATTATCAAATTGAAGCTTCCATTCAGTTTCATATTGTTATTTATTTCCTGAATCTCCAAGCAGAAACATTTACATTGATAAGAAGGAATACACAATATTTTAGAGAGATAAAAACCAAGATTATGTACTTTTAGTAAATTTAACTTTGAGTTGATTTTTTAGCCTCGGGTTCATTTTGGAATAATACCATTTTGAGACGATGGGCCGCAATTTGATTAAACCTGCAATTTAATTCATAGAGACAAATATTATGCTGCGATACTCTGACCCCCCCCCCCACCCCCCACCCAGATATTTAGAATTTTGACCAGAAAACTCGTCCTTCAAATATCAATCGATTAAAATAACCCTCATCTCGAACCTGGGATTTTGTAACGGTGAAGATGGCAATGGTTGGGGCATGTCTGTCGCAGACTTGATGAAACACTGACAAGGAAATCTCTGCGATGGACACCCCACATGGGAAGAAGAAGCGAGGTCGCCCCAAGGAGACTTGGAGACGTACCGCGGAGAGGGACTTAAAGCAGATAGGTCTGTCCTTCAACTAAGCCCCAAGAATAGCTGCTGACAGGACCAGATGGAGATCCCTTGCATCGCCTCAAGTGCCAGCAGGCCCAGAGAGTATTGAGTGAGTGAGTGAGTGAGTGAGTGAGTGAGTGAGTGAGTGAGTGAGTGATTTTTGAAGTACAAATTTTCGGGCCAAAATTTTAAAAACGTTTTTTTTTTTTATAGCATGGCATGGCAGTATGGACGTTTTGGAGTTTCCGTTTGTCAGTAAAACTCGATGAATTAGACACTAAAGACGAGTGGGAGATTAGGGAATGTTGTTGTTAAGGCCGAATTGTTTATACAAAATGTTTTTCATCAATTTTCCTATAATAATATAGTCATAAGCAAAAATGAATATAACAAATCTAAAAAAAAAATACCAAACACTGAGTGTTTTCGGCTCAAACCCCCTCTTCAGCCAACAACAAGGCTCAGTGTAGAAAGTTCGCGGGGTTTGTTAGCCAGCCTCGTTGTGATCCCCACAGTAATAGACTTCAACAGTCGTGACGCCACTTCCCTTGTAATGACGCATAGTAACTTAGTAACTGGTTCTAAACTATCGGAACAATGGCAGACGCCCTTATGAAATACTTCTCCGACGAGCATAAAAGTGTATCCAGAGGAGAAAACATTATAAATCTGATCATGTTTTGACTTTTATACATTCTGATCACATGACACGTGAAAAAGCTCTAGCCAGCATGAAGAATAAAAAGACATATTTACATATTTTCTTTGTTTAGAACCAAGCTGCTAGGTGCTCAACGGACGTGACATCAGAATATTGAATCCAATTGAGAGTAGAAAGGCGCACGATTGGTACTAAATCTGATAGTCATATGGCTGGATGACTCAGTCGATAGTGCGACCGCTCGCTGTTCTCTCTCTCTCTCTCTCTCTCTCTCTCTCTCTCTCTCTCTCTCTCTCTCTCTCTCTCTCAGCTAGGTGGAGGGTGTCGTGTCAATTGGATACCGAGTTTGACACTGACCCCGTGACTTTTTAATACTCTGCTTTCATCTGGCATTTCTCCATACCCTAATTTTCTCATCATATAGCCCACAACCTACTTTGATACCAAATAATTACGCCCTTCCTTGTGACATCGTTAGATATGCCGTCGCCTAGGCATTTTATGAGAGACTATAGATAATTTATGTGGCCTAGTGGTATGACACTCGCTTTCGGATCGGAAGGTCCTGGGTTCGAGTCTCGCTCGCGCATAGTTGAGTCCTTGGAAAAGGCTCTTTACTCACATTCTGTCACCGTACTCAGGTGTAAAATGAGTACCTGGCCGTTAACAGTGTTGTCTCTGTTCGGAAAAAATTGTACTATCGCCTAACAAGCGTCATGTCCCGTCCTACATGTTAAGTGTTGCTGTTGGCCAGGGAAGCCTTGCAAAGCACTTTGAGCACGTTTAGTGGATATTGCGCTATATAAAGGAGTTCAATTTTCTTTTAAATCCTCAAACAAGCATCTGATGTTAACAGGAATCACCCTTGCTGTCCAACTTGAGCAAACTGGGGGGGGGGGGGGGTTAATAATCTTGCCCAAGCAACAACAACAAAAAGCGAAAGTGCGTGAGGCTTGCGATAATAGGTGACTACTACCATGATAAGGGTGTATAATGTACTTTTACTGGTTCATCATTCATTTCATCGTTACAGGTGAATACATCTGGTCAAGTCAACCTGAAAGAGTCCATCCCAGAAGACCAGCCATTGCCGTCCCCCAAGGATGCGGACGAAGATGAGACTCTTCAAAAAACAGGCAAGTATTACTCATTAATTTGTAGCTTCTCTCCCACCCCCCACCCCCCTCCCCCCGCTCCCTGTCTCATAACCGTAATATATGTTACAGTGAATGACATAATCAGTCGGATGGTGAAAAGGTTTGAACTGAGATATTGCCAAGTTTAGTTAGAAGGTCAATTTTCATCAAAAATGAATTCTTGTCATAAAAGATTAAATCATCCCTTTTTGTACATCTTCGGGAAATATGAAAGCTTAATTTCACTTCTAAATATTTTTACAGCTAGTCAAGTTGAAGAAAAGTTGCTGGATACCTTTCCCATACATCTGACTATAACTTCATGAAAAATCACCCGATTTACTTCAAACAATGATTAGAATGTGCTTGTTGCTTTTCTGTTTGAGTAAGATATGTCTGTTTGTTGCGTTGGTTGGGTGTGAAGTTTTGGGGAAAATGCTGAAAACAGCTGGTAAGGAGAGAGTTAAAGCGCCATTGAATACGTTTGGTGGAGATTGGCGGTCGAAATCAATTCAATATTTATTTATTATATTTATTTTATTTTATTGATTTCTCCAGGCATATTCAAATTCCTGGACGAATACTACGACAGCCTGAGACGAGAGGCCCAGATGGAGGAGGAGAGACAAAACGCATTGGCTGGGGCATCCACCCGAGATGAATCACCTGGTCCCCCTCCTGTAGAACAACAGACCGAAGAACAGAAGAGAGAAAGGTATAACTTCGGCAATCATTATTACTATCATCACCATCATTGCCACCACACCGTTATAATATATTACCACCAATACCACACCACCCACCAAAACAACAACACCACCACACCACCAACACACCTCTACCATCATCATCATCATCATCATCATCATCATCCTCATCATTATCCTCATCATCATCATCATCATCATCATCATCATCATCGTTGTCGTCGTCGTCATCATCACCATCATCATCATCATCATCATCATCATCATCATCATCATCATCATCATCATCATCATCATCATCATCAAAATCATTATTTTTGTATTATTCTTGTCATGATTATTATGAAAATTATCCCTATTTGTTCCATTTCAACTCATCGTGTTTACTATTACAACAACAAAAACAACTGCTAATACCACTACTACTACTACTCCAACTACTACCACCACTACAACTACTACATATTATTTCTGCTACTACTACTACCACCACCACCACCACCACCACCACTACTAATGTTACTACTACAACTACTACTAACACTACTACTACTACGACGACGACTACCACTACTACTACTACTACTACTACTACTACTACTACTACTACTACTACTACTACTACTACTACTACTACTACTACTACTACTACTACTGCTACTACTACTACTGTTACTACTACACTACTACTGTTACTACTACTACTACAACTACTACTAACACTACTACTACTACTACGACGACTACTACTACTATTACTACTACTACTACTACTACTGCTACTACTATTACTACTACTACTACTACTACTACTACTACTACTACTACTACTACTACTACTACTATTACTACTACTACTACTACTACTACTACTTCCACCATCACCACCACCACCATTTCCTCTCCTCTTCTCACACTCACTCTCTCTCTCTCTCTCTCTCTCTCTCTCTCTCTCTCTCTCTCTCTCTCTCTCTCTCTCTCTCTCTCTCCCTCCCTCTTCCTTTATTTCCAAATTTAAAATCCAACAAGAAAATGGCACCATATCCAATACCTAATCTTTAAATAGTTCCCCCTTTTTAATATAGATAATTGTGACCCATCGTCTCAAAACGGTATTATGTCGGAACGAACCAGATGCTCAAAAGTCGATTTATATTGTTAAACTGGTCAAAAGTATAACTTGTTGGCATTAGCACCCCAAAATATGGTATCCATTCTCTTCAATAAAACATTCAAACTCAACACAAGTCTGATATTTCTGGCTATAAATTCAATTTTCAACATCTTAACCATCCCGACTTAATACTGTTTTGATGTGAAGGGTCACAGTTAGTTCAATCCCTTATGTAAATTCCTTTTTCAGACGTAGAGAAAGAAAGTCTAAAAAATCCAAGAAATCACAAGATATTCCTGATGTGAGTCCCTCTGATTTATATTTTTTTTCTTATTAAACGGAAATTCGTTTTCTCTCTTTCTCTCTTATTAGTCTTCCTGAGCCATTGGGCCCATGGAGTCGAAGTGTATCCTGTTTTCTATAGCGTGATACGAGCAATAGCAATAGGATTCAACAGTCTGAATGATGTCATGTCCGCCCAGCAACGAGCAGCTTGGTTCTAAACAAATAAAATCGGTACTTTTTATTCTTCATGCTGGCTAGAACTTTTTCACATATCATGTGATCCGATTGTATAAAATTCAAAACATGATGAGATTTATAATGTTTTTCTCAGAAATATATCTCGACTGGATCTCCGTCCCTTTGAGTGTGAAGGGAATGCAAGGGGATGCTCTACCAAATGTGGTATATGCTCACCGATTATGCTATACCTTACCTTACCGGAGTTCCGTCTCCCTACAGAGGTTGAATGGCCATTGCGTTACCGGGGTTCCATCCTCCTACAGAGGTTGAATGTCATGGAACGCCATTCTTCACGCTCAAGGGCCATTAATGGGCAGTCGATTATCTTTTTGCCAGTTGTTGCCTCCACATTTCCTACCCAGGACTCCCTTGATTTGCCTTGTGCCTTTCTGCCAGCTACTTTTCTGATGTTGTGTCTCCGAACGATAAAAGTTCAGTTTACTCTTTTTAACTTCTGCCAACCGTTTTCTAGACCTTTCGCCTGCATCAATAAGAACCAGAATGTTTGATTTCTTTCTGGTCCATGGTACTCTCAGAATTATGCTACAACAATGTTCAATTAATATTGTATTTGTTTCGTTGTGTGTATATTTTTTAGTAGGACATTTGTTTACATTTTCAATCTAATAATGTGTATATTCGTGATAAATTAATTTTAAAAATACATTAAAATTTTGTTTTTTATCTCGATTATTTAAAATAATTTGTTAAGGTCAAATGTTTGGCTTTGTCATATTTTCTTTTATTGATACCTTTGATTCCAGCGATTCGATTCGCCTGAAGAGAGGAACCGTTCAAAATTCTTCCTCAAAGACCTCCGCCTGCCTGACAACAACCGGCCAAAAAGGTAAAACTTTTAACTTCAAATCTCCTTCGATTAAAATTCATGCGGCTATGTGGCCTTGTGTTATGACACTCGATTTCAGATCAGAAGATCCTGGTTTTGAGCCTCGCTTGCTCAGTGCATAGTTGAATCCTTGGGAAAGGCTTTTTACTCCCATTCTTCAGGTGTAAAATGAGCACCTGGCCGTTAACAGCGTTGTCTCTGTCAGAAAAAAAAATTGTATTATCGCCTAACAGGCGTCATGTTTCGTTCTACATGTTACGTGTTGCTATTGGTCAGGGACCTTTTGTAAAGGACTTTGAGCACGTTTAGTAGAGATTGTGCTGAATTAAAGCTCAAGTTTTTATTATTTTTTAATGAACATCAACTTGTCTGGGAGTCCCGATAGCTCAGTTGGTAGAGCACTCGTGTTTCACACGCTAAGGGACCGAGATCGAACCTAGAAATTAGTGGTTTTGTCATCGGCGACGTAAACATTGGGGTCATCATGAACAAAAACACCATCAAAATGGGATACACCTGCATGCCAACCATTCAAAACATTATTTCTTCCAACAACAAACGAAAACTATCACAGCCAGCACAGCCCAACAACAACCTAGATAAAAAATGCAACTGCAGGACCCAGGCAACATGCCCACTAAACGGCAATAGGCACGATCTATATTACATTTCCATGTGCTCGAGGTCATTGGTCACAATGCAAGGTGTGCTCAAAATGACCCACATAGTGAAAAGTGTTCACAATTTGAGAAATGTCCAACCCTACAATTGGTCATTTTGCTCAGCCATGACTCATGGGTGTGTTTACAACTTTCATAAACAAAGGAGCGTGTTTAGATGCATTGAGAAATGTCCAATCGTTGTACCAGCAACAAATCATGTGATTGATGACTGGGATGGACGAAAACATGAATATAGATCGCTCCCATTGCCTGACTCAAAACGTTATTTATCAAGCCACAGTTACACGACCAGACATACCAAAACAAGAAACATACATTGGCCTCACTGAGTGTTCATTCAAAACCAGATACAACCTGCATAAATCTTCCTCCAAAAACAGACACAAACGAGTTTCTACTACACATTTGGAACCTCAAGGAAAAAAAACACAACACAGCATTACATGGAAATTCATCTCCAGAGCACAGTCCTACTCGCCCTCTTCTAAGATTTGCAACATCTTCTTGGAAGAAAAATTCTACATCACCACAAGACCGAACATCACAACACTCAACAGAAGAAACGAACTAACATCTTCATGCAGACATAGAAACAAACACATTTTATGCAATTACGAACCACCATAAGAGTGAATCTGGAAATGTGCGATAACCAAACAATCTACTTTCACTTTCACTTCCTGATGAGAGCTTATGCTCGAAACAATATCATAGAGGTTGATCATAATTATACTTGAACTTTTATATAGGAAGTGGTTATTCAGTATCTGATACTGAATAGTGCTTTGCCACTATTCAGTATCCACAAGGAACTCTTTTTTATAGAGAGAGTGAAAAGTGCGACAATCTCGGTTGAACTGCTGACCTACTTCCAGATTGAACACGTGCAGTAACTGACAACCCGATTCAAAGTTGTAAAAATATTTTGATCGTAATTTTTTAAATTTCTGCTATGGTGCAATTAACATAGTTCAAAATATCAAAGTAAGAGTGGCATTCAAAAACATTTTTAAATATCTAAATAGACATGATTAAATGTCACTAAATGTTCAGTGACACCATGGCTTGGTGGATATAAGCTATTTGACTCTGAGCTTAAGGTTCGAGAGTTCAAATCCCGGCAGGGATAACTTTTTTTTTTTCCCCAATATTTTAAAAATTCCTTCTGTCTATTGATATTTTTCAAACTTTTGTTTTAATAATTTTATTTGCTTGTAATATGCTTTAATGTTGATATTATACTATTGTTCTTTTATTATTATTTATTATTATTATTATTATTATTATTATTATTATTATTATTATTATTATTATTATTTCTACTTACTTATTATTATTATTATTATTATTATTATTATTATTATTATTATTATTATTATTATTATTATTATTATTATTATTATTATTATTATTATTATTATTGTTGTTGTTGTAATCGTCATCATCATCATTATTATGATTATTATTTTTTTTTAATCAAGTAGTTCGAGTAATTTAATCAGTTATCGATTTATTACGAATATCTTTTATGTGTTATAATCTCGTTGTTGTTTTTCATTGATGTGCTCTTCTATTGTTTATTATTTTTTTAAATCGTGCTTTTTTTTTTGGTCTCATTTGTTGTTGTTGTTGTTGTTGTTGTTGTTGTTGTTGTTTGTTTGTTTGTTTGTTTGTTTGGTCATCTAAGACAAACCCGATTCATTATAAATATGTGGCCAGACTTTCTGCCATTATTAATTGAGCGATGTACTTCCGTGAATTAATTGCCGTATTATATTAAAATTTACGTGATAATAATAATAATAATAATAATAATAATAATAATAATAATAATAATAATAATAATAATAATAATGATAAAAATAATAATAATAATAATAATAATAATAATAATAATAATAATAATAATAATAATAATAATAATAATAATAATAATAATAATTATAATAATAATAATAATAATAATAATAATAATAATAATAATAATAATAATAATAATAATAATTTAAATAGATATACTGAATATTAGACTACAATTGACATCTATTTTCTGAATACAGGTGGTATTTTTAGGGGTGTTTCTTTTTTTACGAAACCTGCCAAAACACGCCGAACCCCGACAAAGTTATGGGAAGTAGGTAGCAGTGGGGAGTGAACCTGGGACTCAGGAAGTGTACACCATTGGGGAGTGAACCTGGGACTGGGTTTCGTAAAAAAAAGCAATTACTTTTTTATGAAACCCGACAATATCCCACAAAGTTATGGAAAGAAAGTAGGCAACAGTGGGGGAGTGAACCCGAGACTCAGGGAAGTGCAGACTATTGGGGAGTAAACCTAAGTCTATGGTTTTTCGGTGGGTTTTGTAAAAAAGTAATTGCTTCATTCTCGTCTGGTACCCAACTCCCATAGTCCGGCTTCATTTCCCACTAGTATCTATCTTCCATAGTCCTAGGTTCATTTCCACTGATATCCTCTTCTCACAGTCCCAGGTTCACTCCCAACCGGTGTGCACTTCCCTGAATCCCGGTTCATTGCCCAATGGTGCCCCCTTCCCATAACTTTTGACAATTTCAGTAGGTTTCGAAATAAAAGCACATTCTGAGCTCACTGTCCACTGGTATCAGCCTCTCGCAGTCCCAGGTTCAATCCTCAGCGGTGTCCAAATCCCAGATTCAATCCCCACTGCTGCCTACTTCCCATAACCTTGTCGGGTTGTGGCGGGTTTCGTAAAAAGTAATTCCCCCTCCCCCTTGGTATTGCTTTTTTTACAAAATCCAGAGTCCCAGGTTCACTCCCCACAAGTGTACTTCCCTGAATCTCAAGATCACCCCCCACTGTTGCCTACTTCAATAACTTTGTCGGATATTGCCAGTTTTCGTTGGATTTTGTAAAAAAGTAATTGCTTTAATATGAAACTCGCTGAAAACCACCAAAAAACATAGTCTCAGGTTCACTCCCCACTGGTATACACTTCCCTGAGTCTCAGGTTCACTCCCCACTGTTGCCTACTTCCCACAACTTTGTCTGATATTGCCGGGTTTCGTAAAAAGTAATTGCTTTTATATGAAACTACCTGAAACCCGTCGAAAACCATAGTCTCAGGTTCACTCCCCACTGGTGTACACTTTCATGAATCTCAGGTTCACTCCCCACTGTTGCCTACTTCCCACAACTGTGTCGGATATTGCCGGGTTTCGTAAAAAAAGTAATTGCTTTTATGTGATACTCGCTGAAAACTGCTGAAAACCAGATCTCAGGTTCACTCCCCACTGGTGTACACTTCCCTTAGTCTCAGGTTCACTCCCCACTGTTGCCTACTTCCCATAACTTTGTCGGATATTGCCTGGTTTCGTAAAAAAGTAATTGCTTTTATGTGAAACTCCCTGAAACCCGCCGAAAATCTAAGTCTCAGGTTTACTCCCCACTGGTGTACACTTCCCTGAGTCTCAGGTTCACTCCCCACTGTTGCCTACTTCCCATAACTTTGTCGGATATTGCCTGGTTTCGTAAAAAAGTAATTGCTTTTATGTGAAACTCCCTGAAACTCGCCGAAAATCAAAGTCTCAGGTTTACTCCCCACTGGTGTACACTTCCCTGAGTCTCAGGTTCACTCCCCACTGTTGCCTACTTCCCATAACTTTGTCGGATATTGCCTGGTTTCGTAAAAAAGTAATTGCTTTTATGTGAAACTCCCTGAAACCCGCCGAAAATCAAAGTCTCAGGTTTACTCCCCACTGGTGTACACTTCCCTGAGTCTCAGGTTCACTCCCCACTGTTGCCTACTTCCCATAACTTTGTCGGATATTGCCGGGTTTCGTAAAAAAAGTAAATGCTTTTATGTGAAACTCGCTGAAACTCGCCGAAAACCATAGTCTCAGGTTCACTCCCTACTGGTGTACACTTCCCTTAGTCTCAGGTTCACTCCCCATTATTTGCCTACTTTCCATAACTTTGCCCCATTTTGTTGGGATTTGGTGCATTTTGTAAACAAAAAGTAATTGCTTTTTTTTCAAAACCCGCCGAAACCCAGTCCCAGGTTCACTCCCCACTAGTGTACACTTCCCCGAATCTCAGGTTCACTCCCCAGCACTGTTGCCTACTACCCATAACTTTCTCGGATATTGCCAGGTTTCGTCGGGTTTCGTAAAAAATTAATTGCTTTTACATGAAACTAGCTGAAGCCCGCCGAAAACCATAGTCTCAGGTACACTCCCCACGGTGTACACTTCATTGAGTCCCAGGTTCACTCCCCACGCTTTGCCTACTTTCCACAACTTTGCCGCATATTGTCGGGTTTCGTAAAAATGTAATCCCCCCCCCCCCATATTGTTATTGCTTTTTTACAAAACCCAGAGTCCCAGGTTCACCCCCCACTGGTGTACACTTCCCATAGGCTAGCACTATTCAGTATCTGACACTGAATAGTGGTTTTGCACTATAATACGGTGTTTTTTTTCCGAAACCTGACAAAGTTATGGGAAGAGGGCAACTGTGGGAGTGAATATGGGACTCATATTACACTTTCCCGATAGAGACAATGCTGTTAACGGCCATGTAATTATTTTACACATGAGTACGGTGAGAGTATCTATGGGTTACAAGTGTAACTAAATGACAAATTGCCATATTTATGGACAATAAAGATCTATTATTATTATTACTATTATTATTATTATTATTATTATTCCCTGAATCTCAGGTTCATCCTCTCCTACCCCCCCCCCCCCCCTACACACACACACACACACACACACACACACACGCTGCTGCCTACCTCTCATAACTTTGTCGGATATTGCCAGGTGTCGTCGTGTTTCGTAAAAAAGTAATTGCTTTTTATTTGGAAACCCGCCGAAACCCAGTCCCAGGTTCACTCCCCACTGGTGTACACTTCTCTGAGTCCCATATTCACTCCCACAGCTACCCTCTTCCCATAACTTTGTCAGGTTTCGTAAAAAAAACAACCGTATTATAGTGCAAAACCAAATTTCAGTGTCAGATACTGAATAGTACAAAACGACTATTCAGTATCTGATACTGAATAGTGCAAAACCACTATTCAGTATCAGATACTGAATAGTGCAAAACCACTATTCAGTATCAGATACTGAATAGTGCTAGCCTTTTATATATATATATATATATATATATATATATATATATATATATATATATATATATATATATATATATATATATATATATATACATATATATATATATATATATATATGTATATATGTGTGTGTGTGTGTGTGTGTGTGTGTGTGTGTGTGTGTGTAGATTTTTTTTTTCTTTAATTTTATTTTTCTATTTTTAAAAAATTATAATCTCCTTTCATTCCAGTTCTGCAGAGCTGATCGAGTTCCACGCCACCAAGCCCAGTAACAAATACATCAACCTACGTCAAGACTTACACAATAGATTCAAGGAGGTTCAGGACGACAAGGCCATGACACTACACGACGTGCTCGAACAAATGGACAGGTGAGGCTAAAAGAAAAAAATAATATAAATACACAATGGAAATGAATCTTGAGATTTTATATAGCGCAATATCCACTAAACGTGCTCAAAGCGCTTTACAAGGGGTCCCTGACCAACAGCAATACTTAACATGTAGGACGAGACATGACACTTGTAGGCGAGATTACAATGGGGTTTTTTTTCCGACAGGTTTACGGCCTTGTACTCATTTTATACCTGGGTTCTGTGAGGATATGTGGGTAAAGAGACATTTCCAAGGACTCAACTATGTGCCGCTAAGAAAAGGACTCGAACCATGGACCTATCTGAAGACGAGTGTCCAAAGTTTACTGTTATACATAGTTTTGTATGTTACGATTGATCTGGCGGGTATAACTGGCGACTATTTTACATAAACGCGTACTATTAATTGAAATTAGCGATGCCTATTCTGGTTACGTGGGATTCCCGATAGCTAAGTTGATAGAGAACTTGCTCCGCTCGTTCCTGGGTGAAGTCGAGATTTTTTCTGACCCCCGCCTTTTATACACCCGGCAGTTATTGGGTAGCTGGATCTGTTAGATCTAGCTGAAAGTACTTTGCGACAGACTAGCGTTGCCTGTTTAACGCTACAGAAATCGGGATAAACTCCGGCTCCATGGGCTCTGAAGGACTACTAAAAATAACAATTCTGGGGACCATCGAGAGGGGTAACTTTGCCTCTTGAATTTTGGACCAATTAATTTTTGTGGCAATTTTTTTCCTTTGATAAAAATTCAAGTTTTAAACGGGTACAATAACTGCAACAAAGCTGAGATTACTCAAAACACTTTAAATTCACAGCTGCAAAGTTTCCCTTTGAGGAAAATTTACCCCAATAGGATTCAATAGTCTGATGTCACGTCCGCCCAGCAACGAGCAGCTTGGTTCTAAACAAAGAAAATCATTACTTTTTATTCTCCATGCTGGCGAGAACTTGCTCACATGTCATGTGATCAGAATGTATAAAAGTCAAACATGATCAGATTTATAATGTTTTTCAACTCTGGATACACTTTTATGCTCGTCGGAGAGGTATTTCATAAGGGCGTCCGACATTGTTCCGATAGTTTAGAACCAGTTACTAAGTTACTATGCGTCATTACGAGGGAAATGACGTCACGACTGTTGAAGTCTATTGACGGCACATCTTGTTTATTTCAGGGAAAGATTAATGAAATGCCAGAATAAGTTCAGCAATCTCCGAATGCACACGATGAGTTATCACAGGGCTGTGGAACAGATGAGGAAGAATGGGGAGAGACAGACCTCGAGGCTAGACGATGTACGGAGGCAGTCTTCCTTCAAAGGAAATTGGTAATGAAGGGCGTCTTAATCATGGGCGATGTGCACATATTTGCCGGTCTGGTAACCGAACAAATGTATGGGCCTGCTTTAACATTGTTGTAATGGACAATATTTTGCGTTGGATTGAGAGGATTTTCATTACATCAATGAATGGGGCCATAACTATTTGGAATATCAGACCTGCAACTATGTGCACGTCGGTTATGGGGTATTCTGAAGAAGAAATAAAACGATTTTAAAATTTTGGTCACAAAAGTCCTCCTTCAAATATCGACGAATTAAAAAATGACCATCTTGACAAATACTTCGCGAAGTCCCAGTTTTCAGAGTGTTCGCCAAGATGAGGGTCATTTTAATCCTTCGACATTTAGAGAACGAGATTTCTGGCCAAAATTTTCAAAGACAGAAGTTTTTTTTGTTGTTTTGAATGTTGCTATTTTAGATTATATTCTTATATTCATTATTGGATTTTGATGCTACTGTTGTTGTTGTTGTTGTTGTTATTGTTGTTAATACATAATTTAATTTTGCTGTTATGTCTGACTTACAAATCAATATAACAATTTAGGGAAGATATTCTGGGTGGGGATCCTGACCTCCCATAGTGGGCAGGGAGGTACATGCTGTGTCTTCTATCCCCCCATACCCGTTTTCCAATTGTTTCTTGTCATTGTCTTGGAATGAGATTGCTTGGTTTTGTCCTGGTCCTGGCCAGATGCCCTGGCTGAGAGGGAAACATTCTAATGTATAGTTAGTTTTGGGAGATGATATTTTTTTCATTGTAAATCATCTCTCTGTTATGCACTGTATTATGCTTTCTTTATATTATATATGCTTTGTAAAACATTTGAGTGTGTTCCTCTTAGCGGGGACCTGTGCTTATGTCTGGATGAGACTTTTAGTGATCTCAAACTAAGTACTTTGATAGAGTGCTTTTGGAATCTACACCTGTTTCTTATTTGAACCAATTCCCCTTTGTCTTCCCTTTTCTTGGATGCTTTATTGTAATTCTAGAACTTTTTACTGTCCCATTTCCTTCCTTTTTACTGGCGCTGATATGACCTTAATGTGTTGAAGCGCCGTAAAACCCTTAAAAACAAAAACATAGGGAAGATATTCATCACGATAAGGATGGCCTGGTATCGAAGTATTATATATTTGGCTGTCTCTACTTCAAAGAAAGATCTCAAACGACCGAGACAAAAACGAGTCGTCAAATTCAATGACAACCCCTTTTCTTAAACAAACAAAACAAAACAAACAAACAACAACAAAAAACCAGGATGCTATGTAGACAATGTTGATGATATGATGATGATGATGATATGATGATGATGATGATGATGATGATGATAATGATGATGATGATGATGATGATGATGATGATGATGATGATGATGATGATGATGATGATGATGATGCTGGTTATTATTATTATTATTATTATTATTATTATTATTATTATTATTATTATTATTATTATTATTATTATTATTATCATTATTATTATTATTATTATAACAATAGCAAAAAAAAGGATAATGATTTGGTCACATTGAAAATCGTGTTTCTATCAACTGTTCCTACATTTTACAATAGACCCTCCTTAAAACTTTATACCATTTACTAAAGACGTTTCATACATATTATTATAATTAAGGCATATTTTGATAGATTTATTTAAATATTCGTTTACCAAACAGGTACACCGATCTTCTACACAACTTGTCTCCAGAAACCAAAGAAATTTGGTATTATCGAACGGTCCTGCAGAAACTGGCCAAATATGGACTGGTAAGAAAAATTTGTTCTTTTGAGTTCTTTAGGGCTATTCCCTTCAGTAAATCTTTAAATCCAGCATGAAAACTTGCTTGCAGATATTGTTTGAATGATATTTAGCGTGTGCTCAGGATTTTAAAAATATAAGGGCTCATATAATTTCGTGATTTTAACTCTTTCCTTCCCAAAAGTATTCAGGATTTTTCTAAAATGGCATAGCTATTCAACTCAAAAATTAATTTCTTTACATTTTAACACAGAAGCAAAAAGAACATACAATACATAACTCTGTGCAGAAAAATAAGCTTTACAAAACAGCATCAAGTTATTATGACTATAACAATGATTTTTTCTCCAAAAGTTGTGGTTTACAAAACAAATCTGAAAAAGAAAAATGTTTATTGAATCGTAACGAATGTGACGATTTTCCTGTTGTTGGTAAGGAGAGAGTTAATGCCTATTGTTCAAAAGCCGTGGTACTTAGTGCATCATTAAAACCGTACGTTTGAAAATAAATATATACGTATCCAAGATTTTGGCCAGAAAACTCGTCCTTCAAACATCAATCAAATAAAATGACCCTCAGCCAGGTAAAAGCTCTCAAACCTGGGACTTAAAAGGCAGGCTTCGCAAGTCTCGGGTTTGAGGGGTTTTGCCAAGATGAGAGTCATATAAATCGACCGATATTTGAAGGACGAGTTTTCTGTCCAAACTTTTAGATACGTGTTTGTTTTTTTTTCCGAAGTTTTCAGAGCATGACAGAAAAGATGGATTATTTTTCATGAGATTTATACCTTTTTTAAAAACATTTTTTAACCTAGAAAACAGTATACTAATCAATTTTATTTAGATAGGAAATTGTTTGTATTGCACTCACGAGGTTTAGTCCTAGCAATGATTTTTATTTGGTAGAGGAGTTTGCCGTTACAGTTATTTATTAATTTTAATTTATTTTTTTCGTTTTGCTTTATTTTGGTTTTGTTGGGTTTTTTTCGCGTTTTTTTTTGGTAGTTTGTTTGTTTTATTTTTTTAATTTTTATTTTTTTACTTTCTTTTTGTTTTTTTTTTTGGGGGGGGGGGGCAGTTAAAAACAAAACGCACTATAGTTCATTTTACTTGCAAACCATCAAAAGATTGACACACTCTTGGCAAAATAGAGGTGATATAGATCTATCATGACGAATGGAGCACAGGGACAGATTTACATTGTGTGCTTTCCTGGTAATGTGCATTCTTATAGTTACAGTGGAATCCTGATAAAGCCAACACACCGCCGGACCAGAAAGATTGGTGTTGACTTTAAGCAAGGTTGACTTTATCCATTATCAATGGGTCACACGCTTAGATGAGGAACAGAAAATGTGGGACCAATGCGAGGTGTTGTTAACATTATCTCACTCAATCCTAGAGAATTTCGTTTCTTTTCAAAATTGAAAAAAATGTATTAAAAATGAGTATGTTTTATTCAACTATCATTAACATGCAAAAAACAAAAACATTAGCTTTGATACTAGGGTCTACGCCTATAATTTGTGTCAGAGAAATGTAATAAATAGGCATGGAGTAAAAGTAAGCCGGGTAAAATACAGATAAAGTCGGTGGTAGGGTTGAGTGAGTTAAGAAGAAGTTGACTTTAGGAGTGTTGGCTTTATGGGGATTCCACTGTAACTGTCTTTTTCAGCGATACGTTTTTTTAATGGAAGGAAATGCATCATTAGAGAAAGTGAAAGTTGTTATATCCTTGTGAGATAGATGATTTAGATTGGTTAATGCGTAAAATCTTTATTGTAAGTAGCTTTTTTATTTATTTTTTTTTTGGTTATTGTTGAGGAAATCCTATAGTCTCATTATGATTTGTTCTATTTCAAATGCATGCACCTAGTTTAGAGTTTTAATTTTAATAATATAAATGATTATTATTATTATCATCATTATTATTACTATTATTATTATTATCACTATTATTATTATTATTATTATTATTATTATTATTATTATTATTATTATTATTATTATTATTATTATTATTATTATTGTTATCATCATCATCATCATGATTCTTATTATTATTATTGTTATTATTTTATTATTATTATTATTATTATTATTATTATTATTATTATTATTATTATTATTATTATTATATTGTTATCATCATCATCATCATCATCATCATCATCATCATCATCATCATCATCATCATCATTCTTATTATTATTATTATTTATTATTATTATTATTATTATTATAATTATTATTATTATTATTATTATTATTATTGTTATAATTAATATTATATTGTTATCATGTTGATTATCATTATTATTCGAAATGTATTATTAAATACAAACCAAAGGCTGCTAGACTAATAACAGTCTTTGGTGCCAACTTAAGCTTGCCAATGCCATGATGTATAATAATATCATCTAAATGAATGAACTTTTTTTCCAGATTCCGGTTTCTACCGATGAAGATAGTGTAGGTTAAAACAATAAATAAAACAAAATAAAAACAAAATCCAAACAAAACCTGTAGTTAATTAAAAAATTTCTGACCCGTCGCTTCGATCTGGTGTTTTGTCAGAACGAACAATCTTGATGAAGAAATTAAAGTTTATAGACAAATGAAGACAAAAGGGGAATGAAAAGGCACACTATGTCATACTGATTCGGTTTTGAGAAATCACAATTTTAAATTTTGGAAGTCTTTTCCTCGCTATTGGTGTTGGGGAGTGTGTGTGGGGGGGGGGGGGGGGGGGGAAGTCCCTCTCTTTGAAAGAAAAATGAAAAAAAAAATCCCCATCCCAAAACAAAATCTTCCTCGAACCTCAAACCACCCGATAACCTGTAAGAGGTGTAACTCATCAAATTTTATTTTGTAACGTGTGCTATATTTTTCACACTGGAGTCTTCAAATGGTAATCGGACAAAAAAGCCTTAAGTTCTCCATTAATTTTGTTTTCTGTCAATTTTAGCAGAAATCTCAATCTTCTTAATGACTGCATTTATTTTAAATTAAACATATATATTAGGCTATAATTATAATGTTAAGCATCAGGGCCACTTGACATAATACTGAATTGAAGCGAATGGTCACATTTTTACCCTTTTTTAGATTTGACCTCTATATCCTATCATATCATTTTATTTGTTTGTTTGTTTGTTTGTTTGACTCCTTTAACATTGCTATTTTTACGATCTTCTTCTGTGTTTTTCTTCTTCTCCTCCTCCTTGTCTCCTCTCGCTAACAAAATTTAATTAAATGCTACAAAATTTTGATATGAATGAGAATATAAGATAGATTTACATAGAAAGTTTGTAGTGCCAGAACATTATGTGGACGATTAAAAGACCCCCCCCCCCCGTCCAATGTAGATATACAGTTCTTAGTGCCACAAAATTATTTAGATGATTAAAAGATCCCCCCCCCCCAAATAAATAGTTCAACAATGTCATTTTAACTCTTTCCTTAAAGTATTTCCTTTCATTATTTTCCCAAAAATGCCAGGCTTACACAGCAGAAAAATTGATTTTTAAAAACTCAACAACCTCTCTACAAAACTTATTAATTATACAAAGATCATTCTTCAAAGTTTGTGATGAACAAAATAAATCTGAATAACAAAAATGTATATGGTGTCGTAACAAATGTGACGATTTTGCTGCAGGGGTCAGGAGAGGTAAACGCACTCCAATATTTTAAATCTAAGCCGGTGTGTATATTTATTTTCAGGTCTGATAACTCAGAGTATCGTGGGCTCATTTATTGTTGTATTGTAATTTCTCTCAAATCAACGGGAAAAAAACAAACATTGTCCATTGCAACAATGTTAATACATATCCATAATTATGTTCGGGTTTGAGATCTGCTAATATAATTTTGAACACTTAGATCAAAGCCTAAAGTCAAATTCTTGTCACGGTCTTTTACAATAGAAAGAGTGCATGCGTTTTTTTGTTTGTTTTTGTTTTTTACAAGATGAGGGTTCATTTTAATCGATCGATATCCTCAGGACCAGATTTCTGGCCAAAATATTTAAATTGTTGCTTTATTTTTCAAATACGACAGAACAATCTGTCTTGAATTTCTCCAGTTACCATCTTTCGGTGTTTGTAACCAAATTATTATACCTAGACGCCAATGACATAATCTGACAACATTGAATAAAGTGACTGATGTATAGTTTACCATTTTAATAATAATAATAATGATAATAATAATAATAATAATAATAATAATAATAATAATAATAATATAATATAATAATAATAATAATAATAATAATAATAATAATAATAATAATAATAATAATAATGATAATAATAATAATAATAATAATAATAATAATAATAATAATGATAATAATAATAATAATAATGATGATGATAATAATAATAATAATAATAATAATAATAATAATAATAATAAAATAATAATAATAATAATGATAATAGATTACTTAAAATGTTTGGCAGCACTCTTTGTTAAAAAAAAACTCAAACTTAAACTCAGACATGAATTCATCAAGATGGCCACTAAAGACTTATAAATTATTTAAATTCGTTTAAAATATGATTAATGATGACACATTAATTAATATTGAATTATCATTAATGACCAAACAGTTATCGGGTCTCGGATTGGTAGAAACTCATGTAGAAGCAGAGAACTTGCTAAGCGTTAAAATTAAAACGTCAACTCATCGTGTCCTTTTAAACTTCATTTAGTTTTGGGTTTTTGTTTATTTGTTTTGATTTTCTTTGGGGGTTGGGGGTTGGGGGTTTGGGGAGGGAGGTGGTGGTTGCGAGTTTTTTAAATACTTGTGGGGGGGGGGGTGAGGGAGGGAGGAGGGGAGGGAGTTCCATCTCTTTCTCAGTGTAAATTCATATTTTTAAATTAAACTTTGTGATAAATTATGGAGCAGGCACTGATATAAAATAAAAATCTGATTAAATGTTCATGAAACAGTGCCAGATAGAGCAAGAAATAAAAATGCGAGAGAAAAAAAAAACAAAAACAAAAAAACATTCCAAAACAAAAAGTCTTCCTCGACTGGGGATCGAACCTGAGATCACCTGTAACTTATCAAATTTGATTTTTTTTCCACCCTGACAAAAATGTTTTCTTTTTTTTTTTGTTTGTTTGTTTGTTTGTTTGTTTGTTGTTTTTTTTTTTTGGGAGGGGGGGGGGGGGGGGGGGTTGGGTTGTTGTTTTGTTTTGATGTTTTATTTTACAAATACGAAGTAATGTAAATTAAAACATTAATTTTGCTGTAGGGAATTCTGTTCATTTATCTTATATTCTCACACCTCAATATCCCCCACCTTTTTTTTTGTCCCATGAAAAAACCTCCAATCCAATCCAATAATGTTTGAATTTGTATCTGCTGTCTTTATTACCCTTAGAAAAGGCTTTGAAACTGATCTATTTTATAAATATTTTACTATTTAAAAAAAAACTTTGGGAATTGGTGTGAGCATTAAAAATACTTTTTTTATACATATTACTCCATTTTGGAAAGCTATTTATACCATATTTTGGAAAGCTATTTATACCATATTTTGGAAAGCTATTTATACCATATTTTGGAAAGCTATATATACCATATTATTATTATACTAAAATACTATTTTTTAAACATATTAAAACACTCTTACAAGGGTTGTTTTGTTTGCATAGACATCAATATAATATGGAAAAATAAACGCTATTTTATATAATATTCGCTTATGCTGCATGTATCATATCAAGCTTAAGATCGCTTGTAAATGTTAAAAAAATAAAGTTTAATGGTTTTAATTTCTTTAAATGACCGGTTCTTGTGAAATCATCTTTTCCAATAAAGCCAGTGAGGGGGGGGGGGGGGGGGGTTCTTTCCGTGAAAACTTTCTTTTCTGTTTTTATTTTTAGAAAGAAAAAAAATGGGTGTAAATAATTGAGAGACTCGTGACAATTATGGACGCATCTAAAATATACAATTTGAGAGCAATTACTTTGTAAAAATAAGGTGTCCTATGTGACAGGTAGCAGGCAGTGAGTGGTGTAAAAATGAAAAAAAAATTAGCTTTTTATATAGCGCGATATCCACTAAATGTGCTCAAAGCGCTTTACAAGGGGTCCCTGGTCAACAGCAACATTTAACATATATAGAACGGGGCATGACGCCTGTTAGGCGATATTACAATTTTCCAGACAAAGACAACGCTGTTAACGGCCAGGTACTCATTTTACACCTGAGTACGGTGAGAGGATGTGAGTAAAGAGCCTTTTCCAAGGATTCAACTATGCGCCGAGCGCGAGGCTCGAACCCAGGACCTTCGATCCGAAAGCGAGTGTCATACCACTAGACCACATAGCCGCACGTAAAAATAAAGATCTTTTAAAAAGTGTGTTTGAAAATGTGCCAGACCAAACGAGAGATAAAAATGCGAGAAAAAAAACCATGCCAAAAATTCAGTCTGCCCCGAATCCGAGATTTTGAGGCAGAGTGATTTTTGGCATGTTTTTCATTTTTTCAATGCTTATATTTTTCTCTCTTGTTTTGTCTGGCACTGTAACATACAAACTTTTTCAGATCTTTCTCGTGTCGTCTTTAGACCCCGTCTGCCCTTATAAAATCGTCACTGTTCAGGACTCTCTCGCTCTCTCTCTCTCTCTCGCCCTCTCTCTCTCTCTCTCTCTCTCTCTCTCTCTCTCTCTCTCTCTCTCTCTCTCTATCTATCTATCTATCTCTCTCTGTCTCTCTGACTTCTTTTTTAGTTCAGATCCTTCTCGTGTCGTCTTTAGACCCCGTCTGCCCTTATAAAATCGTCACTTCTTTTTTAGTTTACCCTTGTTTTTCTATCTATACTGTTTGTTTGTTTTGGGTTGTTTTTTGTTGTTGTTTTCTTTTGGGTTTTTTGGTGTGTTTTTTTTTTTTTTTTTGTAGCCCTTCTGTAATTCATATTTTAAATCCACTCCATCATCATAAGGCCCCCTTATTGGGCCGAGATGATCACTAATGTGATTAGATCATGCAAAACTATTGAATCTCTTGACACACTTCTGTATTTGGGTCATGGTGACGTGCACTCACTCGCAGGTCTGATAACCCGATTTATCATGGGCTCATTGTTGGAATGGACATAATCTCAAACCAACGAAAAAAATTATTTTATCCATTAAATTACAACAACGTTAAATCAACCCCATAATTGTGTTCGGCAACCAGACCTGAAGGTGTGTAGACGTAGGTCTATGGGATGGTTGCTTTTATTTTCGAAAATAAAGAATTTTCTTGTAGTTTGTAGAATTCAGAAATTATATCCTGTTTGAAATAATGGTGATGGTTTTATTTCCTCCTATGGCTGTGATTAGCTTTATCAAGATCTAAAATTATACAACACACATAATATCTATTATTTCCCCCCCCCCCCCCCCCTCTCCAATTTTAACTTTTCTAATGTCTATACCATGGAGTCATGTTTCCTCTACTTGTTTTCGTTTATTTATCAACTGTATTATTTAATTCAAGTATTGACAATTCCGTCTTTGGTTTGTTTGTTGTTTTGTTTCGTTTTGATTTTGTTTTTGTTTTTGTTTTTGTTTTTTGTTTGTTTTGTTTTTGTTTTTTTTTTTGTTTTGTTGTTTTAAATATTTGGAGGAGGGTGTTTAACATGTTTCGTTTATCTCGTTTTGTTCTTATTTGTTGTTTGTATGTACGGTTCTTTGTTTGCTTTATTTTTTTTTCGTTTGTTTTGTTTTGTTTTGTTTTCGTTGTTGTTTATCTTATTAAAACCTTTGTTTGTTTCCTTACATTCCTATAATATAATATGTCTTGACTAGCCACTGTTTATTAATTCTTTGTTACCCCTATTTTTCCTTACAAAATTGTCGTCCAACATCAACCCCCCCCCCCCCAACCCCAAACCACCACCACCACCAACCGCCTCTCCTCATTTACTTATTTATTTATGATTATGTTTTATGAATCATTATCCAATGTTATCCTTATTCTTATTTTAGCCTCGAAATCGAATGAGTATCGCAAATGTGCTCAAGCAGGTATTTACGTGGTTGAGTGTTTGTGTTTGGGCACTACTACTACTACAACTACTACTACTACTACTACTACTACTACTACTACTACTACTACTACTACTACTACTACTACTACTACTACTACTACTACTACTACTACTACTACTACTACTACTACTACTACTACTACTACTACTACTACTACTACTACTACTACTACTACTACTACAACAACAACAACTAACTACTACTACTACTACTACTACTACTACTACTACTACTACTACTACTACTACTACCACATTGCGGGCACATGTTTTTACAGACACTTTAACCAGTGAGTTATGTCATTCTAAGGAAAGACACATATTTGGCCAGAAAACTCGTCTTTCTAATATCGATAGATTTAAATGACTCTCACTGTGGCACAAATTCTCAAAATTGGGATTTTAAGGAAGATTTCGAGAGGTCCCAGGTTTGAGCGTTTTTGCCAAGATCAGGGTAATTTAAATCGATCGATATTTGAAGAACAAGTTTTCTGGCCAAATTTTTAAATTCCGATTATTTTCCAGAGTACGGCAGTAAACTGGTTTATTCATTGTTTTTACTTTCTTTCATTCAATCGCACTTCTCACTTTCTAGCATGACGGCCCAAAATGGAACTGATAGTGAAGACTGTAAAACTTGCTTTAAGTTTATTTGTTTTACTGAGAGGAATATAATTATTGAGCTTTGAGCTTCTATATAGCGCAATATCCGCTAAATGTGCACAAGTCGCTTTACAAGGGGTCCCTAACCAACAACAGCATGTCACACGTAAAACAAAACATGACCGTACTCAGGTGTAAAATGAGTACCTGGCCGTTAACAGCGTTATCTCTTTCCAAAATAAATTGTTATATCGCCATGTCACGTCGTACATGTTAAGTGTTGCTGTTGGTCGGGGACCCCTTGTAAAGCGCTTTGAGCACGTTTAGTGGATATTGCGCTATATAAAATCTCAAGTTTAAGAGATTTTCTTCTGCCATTGTTTACATTGATGACGACTGTCCGAGAGGCGTGGTTATCTATGTGTCTATAGGACATTTTGTTCAGCTTGACTCATGGATAATCTATTTATAACTTTTGTAAACAAAGCAACGTGTTTACATTTATTAAGAAAAATCCAATCGTTTTGACAGCAAAAAAACGACGTGATGGATGACACGGTTGGACCAAAGCCTGAATATAGATCACTCCCATTGCATCCGGCTATCAGACCTTACGAAAAGGCGTACTTTGCCCCATTCCGTTCTATTTTAGATCCAATGATTTCAGGCACCAGTCCCACCTGCACGCCCATCTTGTCTTGTTTTGCACATTTAGAAGAAATGAATGAGTCCAACGTGTACTAATTTTCAGGTCTGGTAACCCAAATTGTTATGGGCTCATTGTTGTAATGGAAATGCTCTCAAACCAACGCAAAATATTGTCTATTACAACAATGTTAAATCAAGCCCATAATTGATTGTATTCGATTTCCAGGCCTGCTAATATGTACACCTAGAATGAATCCATAATTTGGTAAATTGCTGTGAATTTAGTTTTGAAAATTTTAATCTTTAGAAAACTTTTTTTGGTTTTCGCTAGACATTTTAAATGAAGGTTAAACAGATTTTCTAAAACTTAAAAGAAATGATATTATAACACTGAACCTATCGCTCAGTAAAAGCATAACTTCAGAAATTTGAGGAAAATGAAAGGTGATTCAAAATCACAACAGTCAATTAATTCGGTTTTATTGATTTTTAAAATTTAAAATGGTTCATATCTAAAGTGAATTTAACTTATAAATTTTATACGAATAATAATTCCTTTTTTTTATCTTTCTGTTTTCTCTTGTTGATCAAATTCAACCCTCACCTTTAATGTTTGAACATTTATTTATCAAAATTGAGTTAGTGACACATTTATTAATTTGAATATAAAATTTGAAATAAGGGATTTATCTAGATGTTGTTGTTATCCATTGGAAAAAATCAATGAAAATACATCAAAGGGCATTTCATTATTATTTTAATCTATATAATATATATATTTAATTAGAATAAAAAGCAATGACTCTATATTGACCATATCATTCTTTTCTTGGATATTAAAAGATATTAATTACATTATCATGACATTTATTCTTGTAATTTGATTCTCCAAATTTATGATTGCTTTTGTTAATTTCAAAGCCTCTTATTTAATATAAAAGTTATTGTTTCTGTTTGACACTTTCTACAACTATTTCATTACACATAACTTTACAATAAATAAACAAATTTCTGTTTTATTTATTTATATCTATTTATTTATGTATTTCCAATAAGATAAACGTTATTGATCCTTTATTGAAATTATAATTTAATGTAACATCGATATGTGACAAGACATTTCCACATCATCAATAAGGATCCATTTAATGTATTTTCCTGAACATAAATATGAATATTATATATAGTTAAATGTTAGGTAAATATATAGATAAATAAAGATAAATACATTGCACCTCATACCCTCTCGCATATCCTTATAAGAATTTTATTACGAGAGACGCTCTTGGGAAATGGTACACACGTTGCCGGAAATAGTTTTGAGATATTCTATGGGTAAATAAAAGTGTTTTAGAATTACCCGAAGAGATCTGAGATTTCCCAATGAGTATTCGCTGTTTTCTAGCACGTTCTTGGGAGAAGCCTTAACAGCTCATGTGAGGTAAAGACTTATTATTCCACCCCTCTCCCTAAATAGTAACGCGTAATGATATCAAGTTTACAATAATAATTTGTGACTTCAGATTATCAAATGTTTAATTTCACTCAAATAATTAGATTTTTGAAAAAAGAAGTAGATATCATTGAAATATTTTTGAAAATGTCTTTTACTCAGAGATGACGAAATCGGTATCGATAGAGGGGTGGAAATAAAGATTAGCAGACTTTGATGTCTTATTTTATCTAAAACAAACAAACAATCATTTCTATAGATTGTAGATTGTCTACTTCAAATGGTCATAAATCTGCCTTTATTTTCTAACATTTTCAATGAAATAAAAGGTAAAATAATATAGAGAACTGTCTTCTGGCTCACACCACACTAATAACAAAATTTCCGTAACATGCGACATGTGGACGGTCAGTTTCCCCGAGAGCGCCCCTCGTATTTTGTTTGCTACTCTGTGATGATCCTTTGTGAAGAATTCGGAGAGATCAAACTAGATAAAGTGTATTGGAAGAGAGAAAAAGCACTTTGGAAATACAATACAATTTGTAATTATTCGATTTATTAAATAAATCCTACACAACATGTAGTCACCCCTAGCTGGCATCTGAAAGTTACACCCCACCCCCAACCCCCAACAATTTGCGATGTGAGGCGTATTTCCACTTCTTTATGATAAAATAGGAGATGAAAATGTACATTTGCTTCGACAAAGATCTAAACCAATTCACCCCCCCCCCCCATCTCCCAAAAAATGGGCTAACTGTCTCAAGGGGAAACTTAGCATCTTTCAGTTTGGACCAATTGGAGTCCTATATTATTATGATTTAAGATTGGAAATTAATGGAACAAAGCTGGGAAAACTCAAAATGCTCCAAATCTATAGAGCCAAAGTTACCCCTTGATGCAAAGTTCCCCCTTGGTGCAAAGTTACCCCTTGATGCAAAGTTACCCCTTGATGCAAAGTTACCCCTTGATGCAAAGTTCCCCCTTGATGCAAAGTTACACCTTGATGCAAAGTTACCCCTTGATGCAAAGTTACCCCTTGATGCAAAGTTGTCCCTTGATGCTATGTTCTTCCTTGACGCAAAGTTACCCCTAGAATCAAAGTTAGCTCATTTGACGATACACTTGGGTGGCTTTGTTTTTTTTTTTTGGCTGCTTTTGTCATTTTGGACTTGATAAAAGTTGATGATTATTATTATATGTTGGGTTATTTCACAATTTTGATAATATTGCCTATAATAATTATAAATAATACCCCCATCTCTAGTTTTCTCTCCGAATTCTTCATGTGTTTTTATTATTCCATCGCCATGCATGCTATACTATTATACTGAATACATCAGATACATTTAATATAATTTTAGTTCTTTTATAATTGATTCCATAGGTTGAGAACACCAGCAAGCAAAGCGTCTACAAATTTCTCAAAGTCCTGGAGAGCCTACGCCACTGGGAGATCTGCTCACCCGATATTTCCGCCGCCATCGAGTTCTGTCGTGACAAAATCGTGGACATGTCCATAGACGAATACGAGGAGTGGTTCTCTCAAGCTTTCCCCAAAGTGTCTCGACCTCGAACTGCTCCTCCCGGCGCTAGCAGAGGTCAAGGTCAAGGTGAAGGTCAGGACAAGTCTCAAGGTCAAGTTCGAGCGTTGCCTTCAGCTGCTGGTGGTGGTGGTGGTGGTGATGGAAGGGTTAATAAAGAAAGTGGTGGAGGTAGTGGAACGAATAGGGTGAAAAGTAGTCTCAGTGTAAGGTCAAGGTCAGGGGCTAAGAGCGCGGTCTCGATTGCCAATGGCGCTGACGGGAGAAGAAGATTAGTACAGTCGGCGGTCGCCAGAAAGCAAAGGTGATAATTGAAAGGTGAATGAATAAAAAATAATTGAGCTTTATATAGCGCAATATCCACTAAATGTGCTCAAAGCGCTTTACAAAGGGTTCCTGGTCAACAGCAACATTTAACATGTAGGACGGGACATGACGCCTGTTAGGCGATATTACAATTTTTCGGACAAAGACAACGCTGTTGTCCGAATATATGATGGTTTTAGATTCAAATATCAAAGAGACAATAATGAATTGAATGTGGAGTCAAGTAATATAAAAAACGTGTCACAAGAGGTGTTCCGCCTTGTGATCTAGTGGTATTACAGTCGCCTTCAGACCAGAAGGTTCAGGGTTTGAGACCTGCTCTGAACGGGCGCATAATTGAGTTCTTGGAAAATGCTCTTTATTTACATTCTCTTGTAAGATGTGAGAATATTACGATCTTACTTTGTTTTAAAAAAAAAAGAAAGGAAAGCCAACGACAAGTGAAGGATAAGATTAGAAGTTTTGTCAAATACAAAGTGACTGTTACTCCAATCGGAAGTAGGAAACCGGAAAAGTAAACAATATAAGAAGTGGCCAGATAATTAAGGGAGAAATAAACTAAATTCTATTGGACGCCAGACTCTCATCGAAAGTATGTGTAAAATGAGTAGGCTACCTGGCCCTTGACAGCGTTGTTTCTGTCTGGAAAATAAATGTAAATTTGCGTAAAGAGTAAAGAGGCTTTTCCAAGGACTGAACTATTCACTGCCCGTAGCAGGACTGTAAGAAGACATTGCCGCACAAAGATTTCAGAGAATTTAAACATAAAAGGGATGTTGTATAAAAGGGAAAATATAAATTAAGGCAAATAGCAAGATAATTGTGTGATTTGATATTCACATATGTGACCTTTCGTCTCAAAACGGTATTATGTCGGAATGATCTAGATCCTTGAAACCCAATTTATAGCCAGAAATATCCGACTTGCAATGAGTCTGTATGTTTTATTGAAGAGAATGAACATCTTATCTTAGAATAATTCGAATTTTTGACCAGTATAGCTTTAATTTGACTTTTTAGTATCTGGTTCATCCCGACATAATACCCTTTTGAGACGATGGGTCACATATTATGTGACCTTCCGTTTTAACACAGTGTTATGTCCGGTTGATTTAGATTTTTGAGAACCAATTAAAATAAAATTCCCTTTATGCACCCCATAGGGGAAATTTGTCGTATGGGTCTCTTCTAAGGGAAAACTGGGATAACCAAGGCGTCAGCCGCAGTGCAGGGCCCCAAACTCAGTTATTAAGGCGAGGTGACTTGCTCAGGGCCACTACACATGGCAGTGGGTATAATACCGTTTTGTAACGATGGGTCACATATAGAAGCGTGTGAAGTTAAAGTGAATGTGTGCGTTCTGCTTGTGATTTCTTGTATGAAGTCAATTCACTATATATATATATAAATATATATATATATATATATATAATATATATATATATATATATATATATATATATATATATAATATATATATAAATGCGCCATAAATTTTGAATAGCAATATAAAGTCAACATGAACATTTGCTCATCCTTTTTTTGTCAATATACTTCTGTATGCATCAATTATTAGTGAAGGGCGGGTAGCCGATACGTGATACGTGATACGTGTTGCGTGATACGTATGAGCTGCTAAACCTCTATAATGTTAGTCCGCCACAAAACTAAATACCTATATGCAACATTTGCCCACAGGTCAAGAGGCGAAATTGCCAGTCGAGGCAAAGTTACGAATCTGAAAAGCTCTGTATGAAATAGTGCCAGACAAATTAAAGAGAAAATATAATATATATATATATATATATATATATTTATATAATATATATATATATATTATATTATATAAAATATATATTTCTGTTTTGTCAGGCACTATTGTATCCATCTTTTAGGATTGTAATCGTTCATATAGACCAATCTAACCAATTACTAGAAATAATATCATTTTATCATGATATATTCCCGACATTGACGGCTCTAAACTCTTTAAATATTACTGAAATATATATTATATTATATTATATTATATTATATTATATATATTATATTATATTATATTATATTATATTATATTATATTATATTATATTATATTATATTACTAATTAAATGTTATTTGTTTCAATCATGGCTTTCAAACAGTGAAAGTGAAAGACGTGTATAGCATTAGTCATTGAAGATTAAATCATATATTATATATCATGACTTTAAAGAAACATTTAAAAAGTCTATTACTTGAATCCGTGCAGATGTTTAAGTTTATTTGTTTAAAACATGACATTTATTGACATCAGCGATCCTGGACTTTTAAAAGTCACTATAACATGACATTAACTATTCTGGACTTTTAAATTATTACAAAAAATCTCTATAATATCAACTCTTACAGGGTGAAGTTGTTTGTTTAAATCATGACTTTTATTGGCATTATCGACTCGATAACACTTAAAAAATAATTTTGAGGAAATCTATGACAACAGCCCTTAAAAGTAGGAAAAGAAATGTATTTTTATTTGACATTTCACGCCATTAAACATTGCGTACTGTTCTAATATTTTAGTAGAAAGCCAATGCCGCATGACTTTTCATGACTTTTCATGACATGACCTACATTCTCATTCAAACACGAGAGTTTGTATATCTCGACAGAGCGCTGATTTTATAATATTATAATTGACGAAAAGCATGACCATAATTAATTAATCTGATCATGACATTCATTACTATGAGGTTTTAAGACAATTTTGTGCCTGTGCCGAATAATAATTTCATGACAATCCACGTGGACGACATATTTGTAAATAATCACCACACGTTGGGGTAAATTGTACTCGTAAATATAAGTACATTTTATTGTTTAAAATTAAACCATGACTTTATAATGACATGATGTAAAATTATAATATGTTCATTGAAAACATTTAAACTGGAACTGGAATTCCCAGTGGCATTAACCAACGTGGAACACAATCCGAATTTATGTCCATTAATTATTAATAAAGTTAACAAATTCTGAGGGATATTTAACTCACTCAACCCTATCTAAATCTAACACTGACTATATCCGTAGTTTACCCTGGTTACTTTTACTCTGTGCCTATTTAATGAGACAAATTATAGGCGTACTATCAAATCTAATGTTTTTATTTGTTGCATGTTAATGGTAGTTGAATAAAACTCTCTATGTACATACTCATTTTTAATACATGTTTTTTTCTCCAATTTTGAAAAGTAACAGAATCTTTAGGATTGAGTGAGTTAAACATTAAAGGGGGCTTTTTGGGCCAAGATACTTAAAGAATGCCTTTTAAATGTCATTGTATTATTATTCAGTAAAACCATGACTTTTCTATGTACCGCCAATGCAAATTGGTCTCACACTCACATCTTCTACATACTATTCTGATGTTATTGCTATATGAATGTAACCATGACTTTCCAATTCATGCGTTTATGCAAAACCATGTCATATAATTAATATGTACGAATGTTTCAATATTAACTATTGATGCTCAATACATCAGTATAACGATAGATTGTGAATTAAAACACGACAATTAGAATACAGTGGAATCTCACTAAAAGCCAACATCGCTGGACCAGAAAAAAAAATGGTTGGTTTTGAGCAAGGTTGATTTTATATAGTATTATCAATGGAACACATATGGATAAAAGAACAGAATAGTATTTGGGATTAAGAAGAGATGTTGCCTTTAAGCAGAAATTGACTTTAAGAGTGTTGGCTTTATGCGGATTTCACTGTATTCGATTTAGATGTTGTTTTTATGTTTGTTTGTTTTATTGTCGGCCGTTTATTATCATGACTTTCCTTTGTGCTCAATTTTTTAAAAAAATAAGAAAATACATATTATATCAAGCATGCTATATATTTTTATCAAAAGTATGTAATGTAGGCTAATATGTAAATTGTGTTTTTCCGTGTTATGCTTTGTTGTGTAAAATCTATCTAGGTACGGTCATCATTATAACTCCCACTCTTGCAATATGATTCTTCCACTAGTGTACTGATATTGTACAATTTAGCACCACTTTATGCCAATCTGGTAAATATATACAGCCATTATCGTTATACACCATGCCAAATTTTAAAAAAACACGAAAAGTTGTAACATTAATTTGCCAAACTGCTGATTCTATCCTATCATTGCCAAAATGTGAATTATGTTTACAGAGAAGGAATTAATGAAATGTTCTCTCACATTATTTCTGCCTTTGTAAAACATATTATTATGCTTGCCTTAATTAACGCTTTTACCAACGACAATCCAGTAATTTGCTAACACTGCTGTAGTTTAAAAACAAAATGGTACAGTATTTGAATTTTTGGCCAGAAAACTTGTCCTTCAAATATCGATATCATTAGAATGATCTTCATCTTGGCAAAAACTCTCAAACCTGAGACTTCGCGAAGTGTCACGGTGAGTAAAGTTTGAATAATAAAATTGAATAAACAGAGGTGTAATTTTAAAAAAAAATTGAACTGCATGAAATCGGTGCTGATAATTCACTAAACATCCACGTACGTATATCATTTTAAAAAACCTCGTTTAAAAATGATTAAAGTTATTATTGTAAAAAAAAATAAATAAAAAACAACACTGAGAATTTCAGAAATTGTTGTGCATAAAACATCTTGTAAATTAGAGCAAACTATAACACGTGTTGTTTAGCGTTACACACAACATACACAGAGAGAGAACCCATCATTGTATGTACGGTAGTAACTTTCTCGCTCTGCCTCTGATTAAAGTTATTTCATTGTCAAAAAAAAAAATAATTAAAACACAGCACTGAGAATTTCAGAAGTTGTTGTGCATATAAAACATCTTGTAAAACATAGCAAACGATAACACATGTTGTTTGGCGTTACACACAACATACACAGAGAGAGAACCCACTATTGTGGATTCAGTAGTCTGATGTCACGCGCCTGGCAACGGCGGCCATCTTGGTTCTAAACAAAGAAAATCTTTACTTTTTATTCTTCATGCTGGCGAGAACTTTTCATTCCCTTTTCATGTGCCTTGTGATCAGAATGTGTAAAAGTCAAAACATGATCGAATTGATGGGGTTTTTTTCCTCTGGATACGCTTTTAAGCTCGCCGGAGAAATATTTCATACGGCGTCCGCCATTGTTCCGATAGTTTAGAGCCAGTGTTACTAAGTTACCATACGTCATTAGGAAGGAAGTGACGGTCCGACTATTGAATCCCATTCTAAAATCTTCTCATTTCTTACATGTTGTTGCCATCTCGTTCTCAATATTCTTCTCAAGCATTTATTTTGGAGAATGTTGTTACTATTACTAGTGTCTTGATAATATCACTTGCCATAATGGTTCTATTTCATTCCTGGACAATCATCATTCGCCAAGCATTTATCATGTGTGAATAATATCCTTAATATACCAACACTGCTCGTGTAAATGTTTATAACAACAAGAAATAAAGTGAGTAGGAAAGTGCCAGAAGACAATAGAGTATAAAAATTTCGCGGCGGCCATTGGG
>NC_088370.1:27677076-27702076 GCF_034508935.2 Berghia stephanieae | reverse complement strand
TTGTCAAAGAAAAAAAAGATGAAGAACAGAAATGTTGGGACAAACAAGTGATGATGACTTTAAGCAGAAGTTGTCTTTTAGGAGTCTTGACTTTATACGAATTCCACTGTAATATGACACTCGCTTTTGACCGGTAGGTCCCGGATTCGAGCCGCTCTGAGAGGCGTGAAGTAGAGTCCTTGGGAAATGCTCTTTATAAAGACACATTCTTTCACAATATTCACTGGTTGGAGTCTAAATAGTGGTGGGCAATAGGTCACTTGCTGTGTCTTCTATCCCCTTATATTTTTTTTAGTTGCTTCCTGCCTTTGTCTTATAATGGAAATACTTGGGTTTTGTCCTGGCCCTTGCCGTAGTCCTGGCTGAGAGGGAAACAGACAAATGTATAGTGCTAGTTTTGGGAAGTGATATTTTTTGCTTGTAAATATTTCCTTGTTATATCAGCTTGTTTTTGTTTTTTTTTTAAATTTTTTTTTTGTTTGTTTTGTTTTGAACATATCTTGTATAATTTGAGTTTTTCCTATTAGTGGATCCTGAGCTTGAGTCTGAATGAGACTATTAGGTGATCTCATACTAAGTTCATTGATGGTATGAAACTCTCATCAACATCTGTTCCCTATTTGAACAAATTCCCCTTTGTCTTACTTTTTCTTGGGTACTTTAATGGTTAATTCAAGAATGTTTTCACTATCCCAATTTCCTCCTTTTCACTGTCGTGGAAGTGACCTAAATGTGTTATTGCAAGCGCCGTAAAACTACCCTGAACAAAAAAAAATCACATTACTTCTGTTTACAGGTTGAATAACTGTGTCCTATACCCTTATAGTCTGCTGTTGCTGTTTCCTTTTAAAGTGCATTGAGCACGTTTAGTGGACATTGCTCTATATACATACTAAGTTTGTTTTTTGTTTGTCTGTTTGTTTTTTTATTTTGTTTTACTGGCGTCCAAAAAAATGTGTTTGGGTGGCTATATCGCGTGTTCCTGATGTTGCTGTTGATGATGAAGGCGATGATGATGATGATGATGATGATGATGATGATGATGATGATGATGGTGGGGATGATGATGATGATGATGATGATGATGATGATGATGATGATGATGATGATGATGATGATGATGATGACGGTGAGGATGAGGATGACGGTGAGGATGATGATGATAATGATGGTGATGATAAGGATGATGGTGAAAATAAAGATTATGGTGATGATGAGGTTATGGCGAGGATGATATGCGAGGATGATGGTGATGGTGGTGGTGACGACGACGATGATGAAAATGATGATGATGATGATGATGATGATGATGATGATGATGATGATGATGATGATGATGATGATGATGATGAGTTTGAGGGTGACGATGTCGGATGATGATAACTGTGGTGGTGGTGAGTGTATGTATTGGCCTTACTTATCTCATCTTGATCCTCACAGTAGTGGCAGTCTCAGGCTCATCCCCGGCTGTGCAATCAATGTCGTACTAGAGCGTGCCGTACGCGGATGAATGTATACCCGGTGATGCCAAGGGAATTAATCGGCACCACCGAAGCAAACACTCACCATGTACAACAGCCACTTATTTCATGAGTTACTTCCCTTCATTCGTGATTTCAGACCTGAAGCGAAGGGAATAAAATAAATGGTTGGCATCATCATCATCATCATCATCACCACCACCACCACCACCACCACCACCACCACCACCACCACCACCAACACCACCACTACAACTACTACTACTACTAGTATACTACCACACACTACTACTACTACTACTACTACCTACACTACACTACTACTCAACTACACTACTACTACTACTACTACTACTACTACTACTACCACTACCACTACTACTACTACTACTACTACTACTACTACTACTACTACTACTACTACTACTACTACTACAAAAAGTGCCCAAATTGCGTCAACAATGAAGGGAATAATCATATTCACGATAATCGAATACTATATAGGACATTGACCAGCACCGACGTGTACATATTTGCAGGTCTGACATCCGAACCAGCTTATGAGCCAAGTTTAAGTTAACATTGTTGTAATGGACAATATGTTGCGTCCATATTTTTGTGTTATCCATTACAACAATAAGCCATACGGAACTGGGTTATCAGACCTGCAAATAAGTACACGTCGTCCCAGCACCAAATCTAAATCAAGTTTTGTTTGTACCCCGTTTGTGATTTTATTTTATTTTTCGTGCAAAATAACTTAGGAATGCGATAATTGTGTTTCGTGAATACAATTTGACGAAGACAGAGTCTAGTTGCAAAGGTTTGGAATATCATTTAATACGCGGACAAAACAGAAAAGATAATTTTCTTAGAAGGGGACGATCAAATTTTACAATGTGATGATGGATGGGTGGAGTCTATTGCCTCAGGATGGATGGAATGATATAGTATTACAATATTATATCATTCATTTATATCCTCTTGATTCATACAAAAGCTGAAGACTTTCCAAGAAAGAAAAAAAGAAAGAAAATAAAAGGATTAGACAGTACGAGGCTGCCAGCTGGCCACGTATGAGGCCAAATTAGCCACACACAAAAATGGCCATACAAAGAATCATATTCCTGCTATTTATTTCAATTTGTTATTATTATTTCTTTTTTTAAACAAAAAAAAAAAAAAAACACCAATTTCATGAACAATTCTTGTCTGTTTTTTTTTTGTTTTTTTTTGTTTGTTTTTTCTTTTTTTTTGTTTTTTTTTTTTTTTTGGGGGGGGGGGGGGGAGTTTTTTTGGATTATCTAAACTAAAGAGTGAGTTTTTTTCAGTTGGATCACAGTGTGAGCGCAGTATTTGTTTGGCCACGTGAGGTTCGAGTTGGTTTCTAGTTGGGTCATTTTTGAAGTCGAAATTGGTCACGAGGAATTGTGCCATCTGGCAACTTTGGATAGCCTGTCGACTTACGACTCGACGACTCAAATAAAAAATATAAATAAGATAAATAAGGAGGTGAATAATATAAGGACACAATCGCTCATTGTTGTGTCGTCAAGTCCCAGGTTTGAGAGTTTTGGACAATATAATAAAAACAAAAAACCATGAAATAATAGTGCTCAACAAAATGTAATATCGCCTAACAGGCTTCATTTCATGTCTCGTTCTACATGTTACATGTTGCTGTTGGTCAGTGACCCCTTGTGTCGCGCAGACGCTTTGAGCACATTAAGTGGATATCGCGCTATATAAAAGCTCAAGTATATTGGGGTTTTTATATATATATATATTATTTTTTAAAAATCTTTACCACAATGTTTGAGACAGTCTACATTAATGTTTCAGGCTTAATTTGCCATCGTCAGGACTGAGTTGTTTTGTTGACTGTTGTTGTTTCTTCTACATTACTACATGTCGAGCACTTTTCGTACCATATTTGTATCAAACACGGTTCAATATATATATATATATATATATATATATATATATATATATATATATATATATATATAAGTTCTGAATTTGGAGCTGATATTTCGTATTTCTACGAATTTTTCATGGTAATTGGCACGTCTGGAGTAGATTCTTGAACAAATAATATTATACACACGTATACAAATCGCACGTGAGCTTTTAGATTTAAGGAGGGGTAGACGGAATCAACCAAGCGTGCAAACCAAAGACCGGTACGTATATTATTTATTAACCCTTTAACAACCAAAATATGTCCACTTTTTTTTAACCTCCAATCATAACTTCTATCATTAATAATCATTTTTAAAAATACAATTCCATTAAATTCATCCCCATAGCCATAGGCACAGCGCCGCAAACTGACTGAGCTAGCAGGGCGAGGTGATTTGCTAAAACGGTCATACGGCGCACGCAGTCAAACTCGATACCTTTCGTGTACGAAGCAAAAATCATACCGCTGAACCACGCTGACGTACTCTGGAAAAAACAAGCAAACAAACAACTATTTAGAATTTAGGCCAGAAAACTCGTCCTTCGAGTATCAATCTTTTTAAACGATCCTCGACATAGCAATAAAAACTCATAAAACCCAGGATTTCACAAGTCCCAAATTTCAGAGTCTTTCTGTCAAGATGAGGGGGTCGTTTTCATCCATCGATAATGGAAGGCCGAGTTTTCTGGCCAAAATTATAAATACGATTCTTTTGTTTTTTTGTTTTTTTGTTGTTGTTTTTTTTTTTTTTTTGTATTGCTTTTTCGGGGTTTTTTGTTTTGTTTTTGTTAGTTTTTTATTTTGTTTTGTTTTACCTTTCTTTAGTTTTTTTTTTTTATCTTAACATTTATGGTATCATTGATGTAATATAGTGAGAACTAATCACTAACAGGCTGGCAAAAAAAAAGAACAAGGAGCTGAGTGGCGTCAAGTTCATTCCTTCTATAACCGTCTTCCCTAAGAGACAAGTAGCAACGATATGATTCAGGCATTCACCTTTCTACACGTTACACGTTGCTATTAGTCAGGACCCTTTGTAAAGCGCTTTGAGCACGATAGTGTCCTATATAAAAGTTCAAGTTTTTTGGGGTTTTTTGTTTTGTTTTTGAAAGAGCAAAATCGAACACCGACGGAAAGAGTCAATTTCTAACCAACAGGACAGGACCAGAACCAAACGGGTTGGGGGAGGTGGGGGGGGGGGGGGGGGGGGGGAGAGAGATCTCAGCCGTCGTTGATTGGAATGTCACCCCCCCCCCCCCCCACCCCCCAAGTCTTAATTTCTGTAGCTGCTGCTAGCTGGAGCTGGGGCTAGCTGAAGCTGCTGTTGTTTCCTAGAAAAAAGGCAGGATCTAAAAATTACACATAAAATCCGCTTCATTCGATAATAATGATAAATAATAATAAATAATAATAAACAATAATAAATAATAAATAATGATAAATAATAATAAGTAAATAAATAATGAATAATGATAAATACAACATGTCCATTTATGTATACAAGCGTGTTTTTAACTGGTTCGCCGAGATTAAAAGGCTCTTCTCAATGCTTACTTACTAACATAATATTCCCCAAGTAGATACAGGTCCACTTAACTTAATGCATGTATAAATACACTAAGATTCTGATTTCGTCACTACAACAGTACAGTCCCTCCGTCACTCGCACCACCTCATAGGTTACACCCGATAGTAAGGAACGATTTAATAGCACGTCTGACAAGAGAAAGTTCTGAGGTTCGAACCCCAGTCGAGCTAGTCAGTCCCATTTGTTGGAATACTCTCTACTTTGTCTGGCACTGTTTCATAATTATTATTTTTTCGACTCATCCTTTGCAGAGCACTTCAGAAATACTCTCAGTTAATTTTAAAAATACTGCTAAAATCATTCTATATATTCTATTATTTGGCAATATTTTAACATTTATTTTGTCTTAAAATGGATTAAACAATTTTTTTTTTCTATTTAAATATACATATTACAATATTCTGCCTTTCTTCATAAAACGGGAATGTGTGTAGAGTGTACAGTGTGTGTAAGTTTATAATAATAATAATAATAATATGTGTGTATGTGTTGTTTTGCGTTTATCCGGGTGTCTGTGTATATTATGCGTGTGTTTTCTACGCTTTCCGACTGCTAAAAGAAAATAAAAACCTCAAGAGCCCAGAGCTGCTGGGTTGCCTTTGCATGGTTAACTGGTCACTAACAAAAGACTAGGCTCCAATTTCAGTAACACCGCACCAACCCCCCTTACCCCCCACCCCTCTCGGTCCCGTCCGTGGGGGGGGGGGTATCATTATTAATGGTTTATAGGTCTAAATAAAGCATGGGTAAGCAAACCGACAAGAAAGCTAGCAGCTAATATTATGGGCGCAGAGTAGTCGTGACGTCACACCCTCTAATCTTCCGGTTCCAAACTTACAGGAAAAGTGTATGTAACCAGTCCTTCGGTGGCCAAACTATTTTAGTAGCAGGATATAATAATATAGGCAGATTCTTAGGATTACGGAACGTAAAAGAGCGAGGATGACCAGCATGTCAGACTAGAAAATAAAATGCCATCACTCTGAAACCAGAAAATCAATTACACAAGGTATCCAGTCCTCCGGAAGAGTGATTTTATACTTCCAATGAGATTGGAACCAGTTTATTTTTTCAGAAAACCACTCTTCCCTATTGCACGCAAACAGCACATACTTTTTTTTTGCAGATAACCCAAATTGTTCTGGTCTCATTGTTGCAATCGAAATTGTATGGACTCTCAAAACAACACAAAATATGGTCCATGACAACAATATTAACGCGAGCCAAACAAAACACAAGAGTACGAAATACAAGAATTATTATATTATATTATCTGTTCCTGTCGCGTGACCCTTGACCTCGAATTGATATTAAGTCAAGGTCAAAACTAACATCCAATGCCGAAGAGTGGAGTTATTGACATAAAAATTTGGGACCTATAAAACACATATTGACAAATTTCACCACAGATTAGGGGGGGGGGGGGGGGGGGGGAGATAGTCCTTCTGAGTTGATCTGGTTGATCGAGGTCCATAGTTTATCCCAAAGGGGAGCAGAGCAATTAATAAATTGCCAGTGTCTGGTCAAATGAATGAATGAAGGATAAACTGCGGCTCCGTGTGAGCTTTAAGGGACGGACTACTTTTGAGTTGATTTTGGATTTTACTCGAGAATGGAGGGGGGAGGGGGGGTTGATGGCAAGTTTCAGAGTGGTTCTTCTACAATAATTGGAAAGGAGAAAAAAAAGTATGTTGCACAAATTCTAAGTACCTATGACACAGATAGGTGGAGAGGGAGAGGGGAGGGAGAGGAGAGGGAGAGGGGAGGGAGAGGGAGAGGGGAGGGAGAGGAGTGAGGTTATTAACTCAACCATGGAGAGTTTGGGAGTTTTTTTGTTTTGTTTTTTTTTGTTTTGTTTTTTTTTTCTCCATAGAAATTGAGCCATAGAAATCTTGATAAAGCCAGGCCATTCGTGAATTATAGTTTTTGAATAGACAAAAGTTTTTTTCGTGTCCTGCTGTGAAATATATTGAGACCTTGGATTGTAGGGCTATGTATGAAGCTGTGTGGTAGATTGAATGGCCACCATTATAAAGGTAATAATTTGATTTGGGAGGATAACATTATGTAGGGAATGGGTGGGTATTATAATTATAATATGTGTTAGGGGAGTAAGTAGAAGTCAGGAGGAGGTAGGAGGGAAAGGTGAGGTTGAGTAGGTGAAGAATTAGAGGAAAGAGAGGAGGGGAGGAGGAGGAGAAGAAGGAGAGGAGGAGAAGGAGGAGGAGGAGGAGGAGGAGGAGGAGAGGAGGAGGAGGAGGAGAAGAGGAGGAGGAGGATGATGATAAAGAAGAAAAGGAGAAGAAGAAGAGGAAGAGGGGGGGAAGAAGAAGAGGAGGAAGAGGAGAAGAAGAGGAGGAGGGGGAGGAGGAGGAGGGGAGGGGGAGGAGGAGGAAGGGAGGAGGAGGAGGGGAGGGGGAGGAGGAGGAAGGGAGGAGGAGGAAGGGAGGAGGAGGAGGAGGGAGGGGAGGGGGAGGAGGAGGAGGAGAAGGAAGAAGAAGAAGAATAAGAGGAGAAGGGGGAAGAAGAAGAAGAAGAAGAAGAAGAAGAAGAAGAAGAAGAAGAAGAAGAAGAAGAAGAAGAAGAAGAGCAGGAGGAGGAGGAGGAGGAATAAGGAGATTGCAGAAGGACAAAGAATGTAATCTCGCAACACAAATCGATGCATTATTATAAAAGATCATATATTAGACGTCTACATTATTATACTCATTTTATTTTTTAAATCAAAGATTATCCACCTATCAAATCAATCAAAACAATTTGGATGTTAAAGCAATACGTCTTTGGATTATATTTAATTCTTTGAGAGAAAAAAAAAAAAAAAGATTATGTAAAATTCGCTCCATGTATGGAAGTTCATTCGAAATACACTGGAGTTTATTCATATTCAGATGCAGGTTTTTAAAAATGAGCTATTTATATAGCTCAATATCTACTAAACGTGCTCAAAGCGCTTTACAGAGGGTCCCTGACCAATAGCAACACTTAACATTTAGAACGAGACATGACGCCTGTACTGTTAGGCGAAATTACATTTTTTTTTCCGAAAGAGACAACCAACGCTTTTGACGGCCAGGTACTCATTTCACATCTGAGTACGGTGAGAGAGTCTTTTCCAAGGATTCAACTGTACGCCGAACGAGGCTCGAACCCAGAACCTTCCGATCCGAAACCGAGTGTCATATAACCGCACAACTATTTGGACACAACGCATGGCTATATTATCAGTCATTTATTTTCTAAAAGCCACGTCTCGGCTCGAAGGAAACAAGAAGCCTAATCTATATCAATCAGAAGAACTGCTGTCTGGCTACTTTACAAAACCTAATTAAAAATATATAAAACTCAGTAAAAAAATAGCTCAAAAGATTAATATATATAATATATAATATATATAAATATTATATTGAAAATCCCATTTATTATTGTGTCAATGTCTTTTTAAAATGACCGTTATGGACCGATGAATCTAAAACCTAAAACCATTATTCGGTGTTTCTAGGTACACACTATCTATCTATGAATGTTCTAAATTTCTAAAGACCTGTTAAGGTCCAATACAATTTAAAAAAAAAAAAAAAAATCTTACCACCTATCTACGTATGGGTCGCCATTATTGTCATAACATAAAAGGAACTTTTATAAGTTCTTTGAACCCACAGTTATTTAGAATTTTGGAAGAACCTTGTGTACAGAGTTCACTGACCAGTTGGTCAATGGTAATGGAAGCAGAAATAAGATAATATAGGCTATACAAATCCTTTGTCCATCCATCCTCCCACCGTTATGTTTTTTTTTCTACTGTCCTTAAAGATGAAGTCATTCACCCGTCAAACTCGCATCTTTTTTTTTTAAAATCTATCTTGAAAAATATAATTTATAACGTTTGTGTCAAAATTCGATACTCCGCAAAATTGTAGGTTTGGCTTTCACAGGGGTGTTTCTTTTCTACGAAACCCGCCGAAACTCGCGGAAACCCGCCGAAACCCGACAAAGTTATGGGAAGTAGGCAGCAGTGGGGAGTGAACCTGGGACTCAGGGAAGTGTACACCATTGGGGGGAGAGGAGTGAGCCCGGGGTTGGGTTTTGGCGGGTTTCGTAAAAAAAACAAACAGCGCTTTCACATTCATCATTGCCTGTTGTTGTTCTATTGCCATTGGGTATTCCAAAGTCTTCAGGTCCTTTCAAAGACCACTGATCAGATCTATCTAATGCTACGAAAAGGTCGTACAATTCCGAATTTTTTAGGCCCCAAGTACAGAACGGCACAGACGTTTTTGATTCAATAATTCTTGTTGAAAAAGAAAGTTTAGTTGCTAAGAAACTGTATTTAGGACTTTGGAGCATTTGTGATCATGCTGAGGGCAAATAGTTGATTAGTAATGTTACTTATTGTGACCTTTTCATTAGAAAATACGAATTTTTGAAACTTGAAGTAGGCAGCTCTGAACAACATGTCCGACCAGTCCTATGACCGGGTTTTGAACTCTCGTCTCTTCAAAATCAGAGACAACTATTACCGTGATCCATTTGCTTCTTAATAAATGACAAGTCTATATTTTGGAAAGCTGTACTTAACAATGGTGTGTAGCCGAAACCTTCCTTCTCTATGCCACGTTGTGATCTTATTCAAGTCCTATTAACCCAAATTATGGCATATTTTATTCTAAATCTATAGCCATTCATTCACGCCATACATTCTCAAAAGTTTTTTCCTTAATCAAATCATTATTATTTCACACCTGGTTGAGAGACCAATTTTCTTTTGAAAAAATAAAGTAGCAGATAGTAATCTTCTTTATTATTTAAAGTAAAGCATGACAAAGAACCTACGAGGAACAAAGATATTCTATGGAAAAATAGTAGTAATAGGTAAGTTAGTCTCTGAGTGTAATGCGAGTAAGCAACGTTTCAAAGTTTAAAATTTATTTGACCCAAGCCCTAGAAACTAGAAACGCGACGCTTTGGTACACCCTGATCACGTGATATGCCTTGATGACTAGTAGCTACAGGTCTCATGACTAAAATCTCTGTGCTGTCATGTTGTACACGTTGTATGTCTTTAATATCATAGTCCAGATCTCGGGTAGATCAGGTGTGCTGCTGCTGCTGCTGTCAGGGAGGTCATGCGAATCGGAGAATGGGTTCCAGTCGACTTGGTGATTATAATGGGGGACAGCCCGGGCAGGTCCTGACGAGTGTTGGAATGGGCTGGGGCTAGGAGGAGGAGGAGGAGGAGGAGGAGGAGGAGGAGGAGGGGGGGAAGAGGAGGTGGAAGGAGAGGAAGGAAAGAAAGAGCAGAAATTGAGGAAGGGGGAAGAGGGGAAGAGAGGTTGGAAGGGAAGTGAGGAGAGGGAAGAGAGGGAGAGGGAGGGGTAAGGGGAGGAGGTTGGGAAGGGGGAAGAGGTTGGAAGAGGAGAGTGGAGAGAGGGAGAGGGAGGGGTAAGGGGAGGAGGTTGGGAAGGGGGAAGAGGTTGGAAGAGGAGAATGGAGAGAGGAAGGAGGGAGGGGTAAGGGGAGGAATGAGAAACGAGGAGGAGGAGGAGGAGGCGGTAGTGGAGAAGAAGGAGAAGAGAGGGGTGGAGAGGAGGAGGAGGAGGAGGATGAGGCACGAGAGGAGAAGAAAAGGGGGTGGAGAATAGGAACAGAAAGGGGGAGGGGGGGGGGGGGGATGCAGGGAAGAAGAAGAAGAAGAAGAAGAAGAAGAAGAAGAAGAAGAAGAAGAAGAAGAAGAAGAGAGGAGTATGAGGAGAAATGGGCCCAAAGCAAATAATATTTATTTGATATCATATTACGGAGATATCCAGGTCAAAAAGAAAGAATATCTCATTAGGAAAACTTCCACGCTGAGATTTGATTTGATGGACCTTTTTTTTTCTTTTGGGGGGGGGGGGGTGACATAGATTTGATTTGATAGATAGTCATCATTTGATATCTTATCAATACCACCTACCAGTCTCGTGACCTGGGTCCATGAAGTGGAAGATTTAGAATAAGCTGCCATTGTCTAAAATATATTTTGCTTTCAGTCCGTATTCTTTTACATTCGGTAAGTTTTTTTTGGTTTTTTTTCCTTGTTTAATTTTTTTTTTTTTTTTTTTTGAAGGGGGGCGGGGGGTGTTTAATGAAACGTCTTTGGGGGCTTTAAGCATATTTTTAATAGACTGAATAGACGTCATTCAAATATATAATGTTTGACATATCAAATCAAACGTGGTGATTGATGATTGCAAAAACCCATGATCTGATGATGTCGGGGGAATACACGGGATGCAGCTCACACCACTTTCCACTAGTCTTCTCTACTGTTGGCCTTCTCCAATAGTCCCTTCATCTTCATTCCTGTCCATTCCTTGGTGTTGTCAATCCAAAATTTCCTTTGTCTTCCTCTTCTTCTTCCTCCTTCAAGGGTACCTCCATCACCGTTCTGCACAAACCTTCATGTCTCACATTGTGGCCAAACCATGACAGCTTCCTTCTTCTCACTGTGGTGATGAGAGGGTCCTGTGGTCCTGCACAATCTTGCACTTCTTCCAGTACGTCTTTATTGGTTCTGTGTTCTGTATACGGCACCCGCAGGAGTTTTCGATAACTTTTCATCTCAAAAATAGAGATTCTGCGCTCTAATTCCGCAGTTAATGTCAATGCTTCGCAAACCTATAGTAATATGGAATATTCCTTTAATAAACAAAAACATTGATGAGGCAGGAAATGGTATGCTCCTTTCTGAGGAAACACGGATTAAAATAGAACAACAGATACTAGTAAAAGGTGCGCAATTAATTAAGTCAAAAGAGGGGACGTCGAATGTTATGAAAACGACATTTTGCCACAGCCACGTGTATTTATTGCCATTCTCTCTCTCTCTCTCTCTCTCTCTCTCTCTCTCTCTCTCTCTCTCTCTCTCTCTCTCTCTCTCGTGTGTGTAGGGGTATGTATAAAATATCCCTTGGCATTGGAATCTATTTAAATTTAAGGAACTGATGTAAATATTTTCAGCTCTTACCTAATGATTTAGAGCAGAGATTGATGATAAACTACCGAATCTTGAAATCATAACGTGGAAAGCTCCAGTGGTTATTTAATTGAAGTAAATTATACTCTACAGCTGAAATACGTTATAATTAAGAAAGGCTTTGGCTATAATGGTTCGCAACGTGCATTTATTATAGTATCTATTCCTACGTACACAAATTTGCAGGTCTGACAACCGAACTAATTTATGGGCTTGAGTTAACTTTGTTGGAATTTGTAATGGACAAGATAATTTTATTGCGTTGTTTGCGAGTATTTCCATGTCATCAACAATAATTATGAACCCATAGCAATTCAGGTTATCAGACCCGAAAATAAGTACACGTCATACTTGGCCATTCAACGATTGAAATAATCTGTGTATAATTCAAAATCTGTGTCTTTCAAAATCATTCTTGCACAACTTTTTAATTTACACATACAGCATCATTAAATACGTCGCCCCGCCCTCTCTTTTCTTCTTGTTTTTTTTTTGTTTTTTTGTTTTTTTTGTTTTGTTTTTTTTTTTTACTTGTTTGCGCATAACCGTGTACTAACAAAACAGGATTCTCTTAATTTGGTAAAAAAAAAAAAAAAACAACAAAAAAAACAAACAAATAATACAAATAAAGAAACTTGCATGCGAAAAAATTCGATCGATAGAAATGAACCTCCGCCTAGGTGTACAAAGTTACAGGCCTGATAGCCGAACGCAAATATGAGGGCTTGATAATAATATATGGGCTTGATTTATCAATGTTGCAATGAACGATATAAATTTTGCGTTGGTTTGAGAGTATGCATGTCCACAACACGACGAGTACATAATATTACAATATTATACAGGTCTGACATCCGGACAAACTTTTGGGCCTAGTTTAACATTGTGTTAATGGACAATATTATTTTGCGTCATTATTTTGGTGATTTCCATTACAATATTGAGCTCATAAGAAATTGGGTTATCAGACCTGCAAATAAGTGCACGTCGGCCTATAACAATTTATGGGTTTTAAGAGCTGGAAAAAAACCATACGTCATCCTTTACTTATTTAGAAGTTTCTAAAAGTGTCAAGACTGACTTTTTGAAAGGGCCAAGAATCAATTTCATTGAGTGATATTAGACAGGAAAAAAAAGTGTTTCTATTAAAGTATAGATAGAATGAAGTTGACGTCACTCGTCACTCAGGTCTTTGTTATTGTTTGATTTTTTTATATTATTATTTATTTATTTTTATATGCTTAACACATTTTTCGAACACTCTCGTACCACCAGCACTCATTATAATATATTATATATATATATATATATATATATAATATATATTATATATATATTACCATTACCATATTGAGACGAGCTGCATAGATTTAATCTTAAATACAAAATTGCTAAAGTTGCCTTTTTTTTTTCTATTGATAAGCGTGGCACGGGGGACGAGCGGAAATTTATACATAAATAAATAGATATCAATTTGAATACAAAATGGAATTTTTCCTTTTATAGATATGAAAGCAAGTTGAGGAAGGGGGAAGGGGAGCAGAGGGGAGGGGGGGGGGGCAGAGGAGGAGGAGGAGAAGGAGTTAACAAGATAATAATGTGTACCCTTAGACTCAGCGAATTTTACCTTTTATCCAAATTATGCCATGCTGTTTATTGCTAGAATCTACTTATAAAAATGTGTCTTAAAGACCTCATTCACACTTGTAAATTGTAAGTAAATCAAATGTGTGTTATGCGATTCAGCACATTTTAAAAAGCATTTTTACTTTTGATTGTAAAGGTACGTATTTTGATTGTAAAGGTACGTATGTTCATATGTATTCATAAAATGAACGTATGTCCATATTCATGAAGTATTGAAGGCATATTCCTGTATTCTATTTGCCGAGTATGATTACTAGGTTGTGTTCAGCTGTGTAGTCTTTTGGTATAACACTCGCCTTCGAATAATAAAACAAAAACTTAAATTTTCTTTATTCAACCCAATGGGAAATTTGTCATTAGGGTCTATTCCAAGGAAAGACTGGAAAAAAAAACAACAGGCGTCAACCGCAGTACAGTCAGCGCCTCAACGCGAGCTAGATTGGTCGATGCGACTTGCTCAAGGCCACAGAGCGCGGCGGGTTAGTCGAACTTAGAACCTCGGGTATAATTGGATCTCTAGGTTTTGCTCTCTGATAACGTGAAATGGGATTCAATGGTCGGGTGTCACGTGGCCCAGCAACCACAGCTTGGTTCCAAACAAAGAAAATCGGTACTTTTGTATTCTTCATGCTGGCTAGAACTTTTTCACGTGTCATGTGATCAGAATGTATAAAAGTTAAAACATGATCAGATTTATAATGGTTTTTTTTTTCCTCTGGATACACTTTTATGCTCGTCGGAGAAGTATTCCATAAGGGCGTCCGCCATTGTTCAGATAGTTTAGAACCAATTACTAAGTTACTATGCGTCATTACGAGGGAAGTGACGTCACGACTGTTGAAGCCTATTCTTATTCTGTTTTTTATCTGGCATTTCTCCATACACTTTATTTCTCATCAAAATTAAAGGAGAAGTATTCACTAAAATTCCCAGCCCAAGTGAAGTGTCTCACTCACTGTTTCTGTTTCGTATTAATTAGCTACTTCCGGAAATTGCGACTCAAAAATGAATCCAAACCAATGCCACCTGCTGCTTGCTGCCCTCTGGGGATGAACGTGAACGACGCATGACGACGGAACACCACCTGCATGAATGAAGGCACGGCAAGCTCGCTGAACATTTGATTGTTTTTATTTCATGTGGTGGGTGTGAGTCATCGATCCCAAAATTCATATGTGCTGTCTGTACTCACCAACTATTGACCTGTCGTCGTCGTCGTGATAAAAAAAGTGTGACAATCCGTATGGGAATACCACAATTATATGTGCGGAGTAGATGCGTTCAACAAATTTAATGAATGAATTACTAAGAAAGGGCTCCTGCTTGGTCCTCTGGAGGTTTTGGTCTGTTGGTTTGTTTTTGTTTTGTTTTTTGTTGTTTTGTTTGGGGGGGGGGGGGGGTTGTTGTTGTTTGTTTGTTTGTTTTTTGTTTTGTTTTTCCGGATTAAATAAAATTATTTATTGAATTTGTTTTGTTTTGTTTTTTCTTGTTTGTTATTGGATTGTTGGTCATTTTTTTATAATTAATTATTTATTTTTAGTTTGTTTTTTTTTAATGAGTTTAGCGGCAATGTTGACACTTGCCGGTCATCTGTCACCCACTGTCTGTATCTGGTATTGGAAAAAAATATAAAAATGAAAACTGACTTCATAGTCTGATACAAGAAATTCCAATTAATTTATTGTGAATTTATTGAGGAGAATGTAGTTTTGTACGGCTATTTTGTGGTCTAAGTCTAGCCATACCCGGGTTCCGGTCCCGATATGAGTGGCGCATGGTTAAGTCCTCTTGGAAAAGGCTCTTTATTCACTCGCTGTACACATGTGTAAAATAAGTCCTGGTCGATATATTAGCTTTGTCTCCGTCGGAAAAAAAAATTGTGAATTTGCCTTCTTAAAGGCATCCTGTCTCATCGTCCTACGTGTTTAGCGTTGCTGTTGGCTTACGACTCGTTGTAAAGCGCTCTTATGAGGCACATTAGAGGATTTTTTGTTATTGTTTTTATATTTGATAAAATGGGTGCCATTTAAATTGATCGACGTGAGGGGGTTATGCGTTTTGGCCTGAATGAGAACAAGATGTAATTGTTAGAGCTCGGCTATTTTACTATTAACCCAATAGGCTTCAATAGTCGGATGTCACGTCCGCCCACCAACCAGCAGCTTGGTTCTAGACAAAGAAAATCGGTACTTTTTATTCTTCATGCTGGCTATAACTTTTTCACATGTCATCAGATCAGAATATATAAAAGTAAAAACATGATCAGATTTATGTTTTTCTACTCTGGATACACTTTTTTGTGCTCATCGGAGAAGTATTTCATAAGGGCGGTGATGGAGATAATGCGATGGCGTTCGTCAATCTTCCGATAGTTTAGAACGCGTGATTACGACGAGGGAAGTGACGCCACGACTGTTGAACCCTATATCCGATGGATGCACGACTGGGTATTATTCAGGTGTCAAACCGCGTGCATTTTCAATCATGACAATGTCAGAGAAAGCACCTGCGTGTCACATCGATCGGTTGATCGTTTTGAAAGCTTTAAAGACCTTCGACTCCGTGAGCAGATTCAATAGAACGCAGTAATCATTTCCTCTCCCCCCATCCACAACAACTCGCTTGTCCACCCCCCCCCCCTCCCACAAAACCCACTCATGCCACCAATAATAAATGTTGCTCACGGGAAGGAGTGCTCACGCTCACATTCCTAGGCAGTAGTTGATAAATTAAATACACCTGCCATAATGGGACACCTAACACCTGCGCGCGCATACAGGTTGATTTCAACCACGACTCTCGCTGTACGTATTTTTGAATACGACGAGGCGAGGCTTTCGTATTGGCCAAGGCACTCATTAAAACAGGCCTGGTGAACATCCGCCCCCTTTTACAACAGACAGGCTGCATTGTTTTGATTTACAGCACATTAATTAACTTCATGAATTAAATATTTTCTGATTGGTTTGAGTATTTTTCGGTTTAATTTTGTTAGAGATGTCTGTGTGAGGCAGGGGATGGTTTTTGTTTTTTTAAAGATATTTTGTTGGGGGATTTTTTGTGGGTTTTTTATCTGTTTTGTTTTGTATTTTGGTTTTGTTTTGAGTTTATTATATTTTAATTGTATGTCAATTCTTATTCCGTGATATTATCAGGGAAACAAAATTTATAAATGGGTTTTTCATTAACCTCAATTTTATTCTAAACAAAGTATTTTCTTCGCATTCTATTTCATTAAACGATAGATGTGATCTTTTCAGACAGCACAAGACTGCATCATTCCAAATTAACTGTCAATTTCTTCTCCTGCAAGAGTAGACTCCTAGATTCGAAAGATAATTGGAAATAGAACCCCTTCAAAGTGTGGATTTGAAAGACAAGTTGAATAGAATATGACAAAATGATTTGCCTGTGGATTCGAAAGACAAGTTGAATAGAATTCCTACAAAGTTAATGTTTGATGATTCGAAAGACAAGTTGAATAGAATTCCTACAAAGTTAATGTTTGATGATTCGAAAGACAAGTTGAATAGAATAATATAGCAAATATACTTATCGGTGGATTCAAAATACAAGGGCAATAGAAATTCTATAAAATCCTCTGTCTGTGGATTCGAACGACAACTGGAATAGAAATCAAAGTTATCGAAAGACACAATACCGCTATGACCCATACACAGCAGTATGTTTGGGCAATTATACCATATAATCTTGAGTTAGAGTGGAGTTTTTTTTCAATTTTTTTTTCTCAGAGTCCGATTTTATCAAGACAGTTTTGTCCGCTATGCATGTGGAATTGGAACCCAACAAGGTTGTCTATATGTGGAATCGAAAGACAAGTTGAATAGAATTCCTACAAAGTTATCAATTTGTAGATTCGAAAGACAAGTGGAATGAAATCATACAAAAGTATCTGTGTTATCTCCAGCTGCTGCAATATAATTATAATAGTTATATCTGTACGTGTCATGCAACTTGAATCATTTTGTCAACAATCTGATCCATTGCAACAAGTTACACAGGAAACACCCGGAACAGTTTTATTGTCGCAGCTGCAGAGGTAAAACGGTTGAAAAATATTGTAAGGACTAGAGGGTGATTATATCAAGCAAAAACCAAGTGTTGCCAAATTTCTGTATTTTGAAAACCCAAATTATGTCAAGCAGTTTGAGTAAACGTATTGCAATTGAGTGAAAAGGAGAAAAAAATTTGCAAATTTTATTGTCTGTCTAAGCCATATTGTCAAATCAAAATGTATAAAACAGTTGTTTGCTTTTTTTTTAATGTCTTTTTTTTTCTTTTTAATGCTAATTTTTTGTCCATGTAAAACGACTTTTACAATCCCAACATTTATTTCTCTTTGGAATTTCGTATTCAAAATGCCGAATTGGCAACCCTGCTCGACAACAGGTTTGGAATTCCTGTGGATTTGGGGTGGATTGGAAGTTTCGTGTGCAGTCAACCGTGACGACGACGACGACAAAACCGACAAGATACGACACAGCAGCAGCAGCAGCAGCAGCAGCAACAACAGCAGCCACCCCAACCGGAATTCACTCAGGCTGCAGGATTTTTTTTTCTTTTTAATCTCTCGGCCAGTCTTTAGTCACGGTATTAGATCTAATTACTTGATTTGGTGATGGAAATATTATATTCTTGTATGAGTTTTATTGGCAATTGCCTAAAAATAAACTTTTGAATTGAATTGAAATGTCTAATGAATGTGAAATTTATAAGATTTCAAAGGAAAATGATTCTTTGCTCGTTTCCCTTATGTACACGCTTTCAGCAAAGTCTGTTCCTTTACTTGTTTATTGTTTGTTTTGTGGTCCATTACAACAATATGCAATGCAATTAAACTGTCTGGTTATTGTTAAGACTTATCTCATTGACTTGTGAGACAAGGTCTCTTTCAAATAAGCTTAGCATGGAATTGTGATCGAGGGTAAATGTCAATAATTAAATTTTTACTCTTAGGGACCGTTTGATTGGGCGTTATTTTTTTTAAATCCAAAAAAAATAAAATAATAATAAACAGACAAACAAAAAAAAATACAACAACAAAACCACGAGTACACAAATTTTTTTTTAATCTAGAAGAAAGACACACACAAAAAAAAAAATCTGCATGCAATCCCGGTTACAAATTGGCTAGATATTACTAAATACTTTTATTTTGTCTATTTATTTATTTATTTATTGGTGAATAAGGGGGTGTGGGGTGGGGGTGTGGTGGTTGTTATAATAAATTGAAACAAGAAACGAGAATACTGCAAATTTGAAAGTGTATCTTAATTTTAGATCTGGATAAACCGGAGACCCATTTTGATAGCTTCACCCATTTTTGATAGCTTCACCCATTTTTGATAGCTTCAGAGTTTTCGTATTTTATTTCAATAAAGCAGCTCATATTCTTATTCTTTAACCTGTAGTAATAATAAAAACGTGGCAGGGCAGCTTTTCGAGGTCTCCTGAATCAGCGGTTCTGTCATGTATTTGGGGATCTTTTGTTGTTGGAAATTCTATAGGGGCTGCCGAAAGGTTGGGTGGGTGGGTGGGTGATCAAGGTGAAGGGTGGTGAGAAGGCGGGGGGGGGGGGGGGTTCCTAAAATTTTTTTTTTTTAACTAGGAGGGTGTATAGCGGGGTGGGTAGGTGGGGGTGTCAAGGGTTGAGTTGTCCAGGACTTCGTCGAGAGCGTGGGAAGACGATAATAAGAAATATTATATGGCGTGTGGGGAATGTGTTTGCGTGTGTGTGTGTGTGCATGTGTGTGTGTGCATGAGTGTGTGTGTGCGAGAGAAAGAGAGAGAAATAAAAGAGTATAGAGAGAGAGAGAGAGAGAGAGAAAGAGAAAGAGAGAGATATACACAAACAGACACAGACATGGAGAGAGGGGGGGGGAGGGGGGAGGGGGGAGGAATGAAAAAGGGGAGATTGGAAATTTGGCCATTGGAATTCTAAAAATTTATGGGGTTTTTGGGGGTTTTTTTTCTGAATGAATGCGAAATTCGGGGAGATTTCCGGGTTGAGTAAAATTCAGTTCACCAGTCACTCACGTGGCATACATAATTTACAGTTTCTTGTTTGGGCATGCGCAGAGACAGTGAGCAGAAAACCCAGAGAGAGGTGAGGCTCTTTTGAATCGGAATAAAAATTATATTTGAATGGAGAGAGTTGGAGGTGGAGTTGGAGTGGGATGATCCACTTTTAGATTAAAAAAAAATAATGTGTTGGTGACTCACGAGGATTTTGATTGGCTAAAACTTTATTAAACGGTATGCGTAGACGGGGTGAAAGTTTGAAAATTTAATATTAGCAGTTATGAGTTGTTTTTGTTTTTTTTTTTGTTTTTTAAATTAAGCTTGACAACTGGATTTTTGTTGTTGTTGTTGTTGTTTTTGTTGTTGTTGTTGCTGTTGTTCATTTTTGGACAGAAAACATTTTAAATGCACATTTCCAGTTTATGCTACACGTGTCGTAAGATTTGCTCTCTAAATTGCGTGGCATCGGCACCGTGATAAACGCGCAAAATATGGTCATAGTGTGGAACTAGAGTCTGGAGTTCCCTTTCAACTTGACATCATTCCCGTTTAACAACGTTTTGTTGAGAAAAGGTGGAAGGGCGATGTCAGCTAAGAAGAAAGATTTGAACCGAAAGTCCTTCCTGGTTTAATTAACAACATGCTGTTGTATTGACTTTAAATTGAAACGTGAGTATCATACAGTACTTCTGTAACGATTCCATTTGCTGAAGATGACCTTGCTTGACCAAACCTGGCCTTTATGAAAACGTTGTAGCAACCCAGCACTGCCATAAAAGAAGTATGTATATTAAAATAGTGCCGGACAAAGTGGACAGAAACAAGTCCTTCAGAGCCTTTTAGGCCCATACAGCCGGAGTCTATCCCGGATTCTATAGAGTGAAACGGACAATAGCAATTGCTTGCTACCCCTTTGGACATGGCGCTAGTCTATCGCAAAATACTTCCCGACAAATCTAACAGATCCAGCTACCCAGTCACTGCTGGGTGGACAGAAAAAAAAAACCCAACTCGACTGCATCCCTTGATCGATCTCGGTCCCTTTACGGCGTGTGCTCTACCAACTGAACAAACGGGACAAAGACAAGAATTAATTCCTCTCTAAGAAACCAGCATCTTTCATCAGTGCCATTTCCTGAAAGTGAAAGCGTTCTTTGTCGTTTGTTCAGACCTCTTACATTGGTCAATTCTAAAAATTCTCTTGGGACTTTTTTTTTCACTCTAAAGTCAAAGGAACGATTACCAATAACTACTACGCCAACCAACGTCGCCTATACTATTTTGAATCCAATGAAGTTGAAGCTACACGGACGTCTATTCCGACGAAATCTTATGAAGGAAATAGAGCCACAAAATGTCACTTGGCACCTATTCTACCAGTATATTTCTGAAAATGAAAACCGCAGCAACTACAACCAACCACCATAACTACGACCATCATCAATAGTATTACTATGATAATCTCGAATGCGACTGCTACCGCTTCGACAAGCACCAATTCCAACTAGACTATATGTACCGCAACCACAAAATACAATTGAAGGCTGGTTTTCCAAAACTCGTTAAGTCGATTTTTCTACTTTTTGAGATTTTCCAGCCATGAGAAAAATTGAAACGTAAACTTTATTTTTAAGCATCAAATGACACAAGAAGAGTTCCCATAGATTTGTGCGAATTTGAAGTTAAAATATGATAAAATAATAAACCGAATGAGAAATTTTAGGGAAAATGATGTTCAATATCTCAAAATGGGGACTAATGGAGTTAGGGAGTTTCGGAAAGCCACTATTCCAATTCAGCTCAGCTCTCCCAACGCTCGTCACCGGAACCAGCCAACTGTGACAACACTTAGATAGCAGGAAAGGAATATAAATTTGTCACAAAAGGGTTTCTAGTCGCACTGCTCTTCACGCCTCAATGCATTTCCTTCATTGCTTTATTTATATTATTCTTCAGCAACCCGCGGACCGCGTCCATGGTGGAATATTCTGAAGGATTATATCGGGCGTTTGCATCAGAAAGAATGAACGCTAGCTAGCTAGATATTACCATAGCCTCTGTATACCTCGGTCCCATTGCCTTTGTGTTGTTATACCCTCGTCTTTTATCCATTCATTCATTCCTTCCTTCAGATTCAATTCACAAAGCAAAATAGGGTGGGTAGTTTCTTTTGGTTTCTTTAGAAATACAGAGTTCTATAGCGTCGTATCGTGGGCCACTAGTTGCATTCAATTCATCGGAATCCTAAATAGTCTACCATTCAATTTGTCATCAAGATTCATCAATGCGTGATTCTCTCATTTCAAAAGATCTCCAAATTTCAATAGAAGAGATATGGTCGTTACTAGAGATTTTATTTCTATTCCTTATCTTTAAATAATAAAAAAACCTCTATTTTTTTTCTTTCTTTTTAGTTTCAGCACTAATAAAAAAATGTTCTTGAGATTTTGAATTCAAAAGAACTGCGTGCAAAAGGAAAGGCCAAGTTAAATAAGGGGATGAATTGTCCGTCTTCATTCATGACTGCGCAAACACTGTGGTCCCACATTCAAATGGAGGGTGAAAATAAATCATCATAACCATAATATCCTGAACAACTCCAAGAGAAAAAGAGAAAAAAATGAGAAGCAGAAATAATTATTTTTCAAAAAAAATAACAGGTCGAATCCTATTTATCTCTGCAGGATTTTATAATCATGTAAAAACAAGAATGGACATGACGAATGAATCCAAATAATTTCTTTTGAATTGATTTGATTCTCTAAAAGTTATTGATAGTGCAGAACGGGTTATGGTTTTACGTAAAACATATTTTGTTCATTGTTAGTCCACAATTGAGGCTACAATTATTTCTGGACGATTGAAGCAAAATTTTGAATGACAATAATTATGATGGGCTGTTTATTATAATATTTAGAAATGCACCGAGATAACTTCTGAGAACAATTGAGTTTAGAAAATAATTATTTCACAACCTGAAATATTAGCATACCCCCCCCCCCCAAAAAAAAGAGAAAGTATAATATTTGTAACCCAATTCGGAATTGGGGTACGAGGTAGAGATAATAGTAGGCAGAGCTATCAAGAATTTCTTTTCATTTCATCTGAAAGCAAGCAATGAGATTCGACCCCGACAATAGATCTACTTGAAATTGATTTTAATCCAAATAATTCTGATTTAAAAAAATAAATAAATAAATTTAAAAAACTTAATGCGTATAAGTGTATAATTTGATCGTGACTAAATACATTCCCGAATTTCACTTCAAACACATTTTAGGCCAATTTGAGTTTCTCTACATCATTATCGTTAATGATTTTATTTGAAGAACATTGCACTGAGGTCAGTACATAAAAGTTATCTTAATGTGTGTTAACTCCCATTTACAAATAATTTTTTTCCTGAAACGGCAATAATAAGTATATCTAACTTTGAAGAATGAGTTAGACCAGAGGTGAGAAAGAGTATTTAAAATTCTTTTGTCAGTTCAAGACTATATCGCTAGGTACCATGCATCATTCTCATCTCTTGCATAATAGGTCATAATTTTCTATAGAAAAGAAACCAAAACTGTCCCTATAAATAGAACGAAGTTTACGTCACTCAGGCATTTGTTTTTAGCCAGCTATTTTTATGAGCAATTCTCACAAAACTACATCAAGCAAGTTTCCAAACGTTTAAGGTTACACATAGTTTTGTGTGTTGGTACCTACGTTATTTCCGGCTGGCGAATGTTGTGAACTTTTTGTCTGAGTGCAAAGCATCAAGTGCTCACGTCAGTTTATTCAATTTCAAATTTGCATTTGTATAGCACTAGATATTGCCGTACTCTGAGAGAAACAAAAAAGTAATTAAAATATCAATAGAGGATTAATATTAACATGACCCTCATCTTGATAAAAAAAAAACTCTCACACCTGGGACTCGTTTTTTTTGTTGGTCAATATTAAGGTAATTTTAATCGATCGATATTTGAACAACGAGTTTATGGGCCCAAAGTGTGAAAGATGTGCTTTTCCAGAGTAAGATAGGGTTTGGGATAAGCATCAAGTATCGGATGTAATGTCCATACAAGCAAAAAGATCAGGACAAGAAAACTAGGTCAAATATTCAAGAGAACACGGCGTGCATTTGCACATATTCAATGAGCATTTCGTTCTATTTATCTAGTAAAGTATTGCAATGTCATGCGGAATTAATATAACTACAATGAAAGATAAGACCATTGAAATAAATCTAAAAAGCACCAAATAAAACCGCCGCCCCACGCGATGTGACGTCATCAGTAAACTATCGTACGTAACGCAACGAGTAGCAGGAAGTTGGGATAAATGTTAAGAGAGGGAAAACAAGTCGCGGATTAAGTACCCAACGTCCTAATAGGGTAACACCAAAATATGGTCTCGCCCAGAATCTCCTGGGATGTTAATCCGCTTCCTATTATTATTACAAGCTCAGCTACAGTCAATTCTGCATGAATGAACAATGGCAGATCACGAGAATGGAGCGTGGAAAATGTACGCGCCGCAAGACTTGCTCGGATTCCTGTTAAATTGAAAAGCAACCCACGCTACCGTGCAAAATGGCTCGAGCCATTCATTTGGCAGGGATCAGTGATGTAATGGTGACCTTTTAACCTCTGTATTGTTCGGGGTATTGCATTGTTCAAGCGTAAGACTTGTGAATTGGACGCCACTCAAATTTCTAGGACATGTTAGGTGTTGGGAATTTGGTTGGTGATAAACTTCCGGTCATGATGAATGAACTAATGGAGCCGAGTCTTTTTTTTTTCTTTTTTTTTTTTTTACAGAGATCATACGATTCATTTACTTTAAAATTTGCCATGTTGACCTTGCAACTACACGTTTACTCACGACACATTACACACGTGTAGGTAACAAGAAAATAGATAAAATAAAAAAAAAACAAAAAAAAAAAACACACACACACACACACACAAAAATAAAAAAATACACGCACAAACAATACTAACATTTACTTGATGATAAGTCGGTTTTTTCTTTCGGATTTTTTTTTTTTTTTTTTTTTTTGCATGGAGGTAAAGGACTAATTTGGTTAATTAGCCAAACCTAAATATGCATTGTAATAAAAATTCTATAAACTTTATTTAAAATCCATATTTTCATAAATGTGACACCACATCACTTTCTATGCATATTGTACCAACACTATAACCAACACTATAAAAGAGCATATTATTATTATTATTATTATTATTATTATTATTATTATTATTATTATT
>NC_088370.1:27637076-27672076 GCF_034508935.2 Berghia stephanieae | reverse complement strand
ACTAACTCATTAGATAGGAAATCAAAGGAGGTCGAAAAGTTTCAACTTTACAAAAAAAAAAGTTCTTTCTTTCCAACGTTGAGTCGTCATCTTAATATCTTATATTATTTTGCATTGAATAAATTTGAAAGTAAATGCAACAATATACTACCCTGTTATCATTTCGCTCAGGGTTTATTTTTAAAAATGGGGAATTCCCGTTGACCTGATTTGTTTTGTTTTGTTTTGTTTTTTTGTTTCTTTAATGTTAGTTTTGTTAATATTTCTATTGTTTAATTTAATTTTTCCTTCGACAGACGTATTACTCAAGATGGAAGCAAGTGTACAAATTCCTCTGGCCGGCATGGTGGACACGATAACCGTTTGGTTAAAATCCAAGAACAAGCCAACACACGAGGCACATTGTAAACACTCTGGTCATATAATGCGTATTTCATTCGTACAAGTATTTAACCACATGAGATGGTTTGCCATTCACTGGAAAAATACAAGCACGACGTTGTTTTTTGTTTTTGTTTTCTATTTGTTTGTTTTTTGTTTTGTTTAGTAGGTTGGTTGTTTTGTTTGTTTTTGCTTTTGTTTTTTTTATTTTTTTTGTTTCGATTTTTTTTTTTGAGGGAGGGGGGATTCTTTTTTTAAATTTTGAAGGAACCAATACTACAATGTAATAGTTTAGGTATATAAGTCTAAAATAAGAATATTGAAGATGATCTCGGTTTGTCTTGGCTAGTTTCGCTTTTGAATTATTTTTTTCTTAAAATCATATTTTTGAAGATTGTTATCGCTTTTCTATGATTTGGGAATGTCATTAGCGTTTTAAATATTTTTTAAAAAACATGAAAAAGACGTATATAAAAGTTTGACCATAAAACTCGTCCTTCAAATATTGATCGATTTAAATTACCCCCGATCTTGGCAAACACTCTGACATTTGGGCCTTCGCAAATCCATCCAAAAAATTACAGGACCCTCGAATTTCACATACAGTACACTAAACAGGTAAACAGACGCTCTCTCTCTCTCTCTCTCTCTCTCTCTCTCTCTCTCTCTCTCTCTCTCTCATCCTCACACACACACACACACAGGGAGAGAGAGAGAGAGAGAGAGAGAGAGAGAGAGAGAGAGAGAGATACAACTAAAATCCCATAAATGGTCCCAAAAATATTTTACAATCAAGCAATTTTATATTTATTTTTAAATACAACCACAAAGCTTAATATTTCAATTTCCTGCAATACAATGCCGTTCCTTTTATTGCTCCTCCAAAAATTGATAAGGGCTTTACACACATACAACTGCGAGCTCGATATCTCTTCCCTGGAATAAAAGAGTACTTAGTTTTCTTCTATGTCAGCCTGCTTCACCCTCTCTCTTTTCTATCTAGGGTTTTCCAGTTCCCTTACTCAGCCATAATCCAATTGTAAAAAGTACAGTGACATCCCGAAACTAATGTCTTTTTTATATTTCAATTTATTCGCATTTTCCAAGAACAATGTCAATAATCGCTCGACCGGGTAAGCTATTAATCTTCCAGACATTTTGAATCTTCAGACAATATTAAACAATGTTAAACAAAACGTGAGATAAGGACCTTGTACGAGAACCTCCGACCCACCCATCCACCCCCACCCTCAGTTTTGGAATAGTTCGGCCGATTACTGGTATCCCACGAGGAACCAAGGGTTCAATTGGACTTTTTCAATTCGATCTCTTTCTCTCTCTCTCTCTCTCTCTCTCTCTCTCTCTCTCTCTCTCTCTCTCTCTCTCTCTCTCTCTCTCAAAAGCATAATAAAATCCCAGTAGTTATAGGTATTGGATTTTTAAGTTTCACGCCATAAAATAATACTCGATACTCGTATTCGGATACACGCTAATTAAGTCGCCGAAGTTTCTTATAAATCCACTGGACTTAAACAACTACATACAATTATTTGTTTTATTTTGCAAAAGTTTCCTCCGGGAAAGCACAAGTAATATACCGATGTTCGTGTCCTGTAACAGTGACTGCGGCAACTAACACTTTTGATTTAAAAAAAACAAGTGATGAGACATCTCAGCTTAAAATCGGAGCAGGGGTTTTTATTAATGGTTAACATAAACTAAATTTAATAGAGCAGTAAAGTTAGGTGCCCCAAACGTAAACAAAGGTCGAGAAGCACGTGGCAAACCACATGTTCCTGTCTTGACAGCTCACGTTCCAATGTAAATAATAGTAAAAAAATAACCTTTAAAATTTGGCTGTTAGGTGGCAAAAGAAACACATATTCATAAATACTCGATCATGCATCAAATAATGTCTAGATATGGATATTTTATGGAACAAAAGGTAAAATTTTCTAAAATTTATCAAAAGTTACAGTCTATCTATTTTTAGACCAGAGCAAATTATTGCGCTGGTGTGAACAAAACGAGAATTATTCGGAGCCTGATTTTCATAATAATTTAGCCTTATATTATTATTTCTGCAACTGTTAGATTTTATGTAAACATATTTTCAATACTGAAAGTGTATTGCCTACAACTCAAACTACAAAATTGGGAGACCTATATTGTGCGTAAATTATTCCGGTCCCTAAAGGAAATCACTAGCAACTTGTTATTGTTTACGTTTGGGGCACCTAACTTTACTGCTCTATAAGCAAATCCAATGTAACAAACACATGGCGTTCATTAGTGTTCCTTGCACCCAAAATGAGTTTTTAAAATGGGGAATTGCTCATATCTACACTATTTTATTCAATTTTGTCGCCAAAGAATGTCTATTTCTAAATGCTTGTGATGAGTCATAATGCCGTACAAGAACAGACATAATAAAAAAAATCAGAGATCCATTAGATTGGCTTTGTTTTGTTTTGTTTTTGTTTGTTTTGTTTTTGTTTTTTGTTTGTTTTTGTTTGTTTTTTTTTTGTGTTTTAAAAAAATGGTAATCAGTTTCAGAACAAACTTTATTTTTATCGAACTGTCAAAATAAACTTCTTTTCAAATTATTTAAATGAAGAAATCTGGAATTTAAAAAAAATAACCTCCAGCATATATATATATATATATATATATATATATATATATATATATATATATATATATATATATATATATATATATAGCGCAATATCCACTAAACTAACTCAAAGCGCGATACAAGGGGCCCCCTTGTGGCCAACAGCAACACTTAACATAAAATAGGACGAGCCTTGATATTAAAAAAAGAAAACTGTACCCATGTTTCACCTTGAGTGTTTGGGTAGCCCTTGCAATGTAATGGGTCGAAAACTTAAATCGAAAACCGACCCAACGAGTTCAGATCAAACCTCAGAACTGTCGTACTCTGGAAAAAAAAAACCATATTCAAAAATTTGGCCAGAAAACTCGTCCTTCAAATATCGATCGATTTAAATGACCCTCATCTTGGCACAACACTCTCAAACCTGGGACTTCGCGAAGTCCCAGGTTTGAGAGTGTTGTGCCAAGATGAGGGTCATTTAAATCGATCGATATTTGAAGGACGAGTTTTCTGGCCAAATTTTTAAATATGGATTTTTCCGGAGTACGACAGAGTAGTACTGAGAAGAGTTAAGGGGCCGAACGAAGCCTGAGATGGCCGGTCAAGGTGGTTGAGTCAGTCAATACTTGTTTTCACCTGGGCTTTTCGTTCGAGCAATTACAAAGCCCCTTCGACATTGTCGGTGTCCGTTGAACCGTGATCAAAAACTGCTCTCCACGCAGTGTTGGCCACCCTGAATAATATAATATATCCCATGGGTTGTTGAAATCGCCTTTGCAATGGTCAACAAGAATGTAGTTGGCAGGCCTTATGTATGCTATGTATGTATGTATGTGTATCCCAAGGGAATAAAACCAGTTGTCCAGCTACACGGTCAACTAGCATAGAGGTAGTTATAGGGCATTGTTCTAAATCGCGTGTCCGATTAAACGACCTATATTCTCAAGTTTTGAAAATTGAAAAAGTCCCTATTTACAGATTTTGTTTTCGTTCTTATGAAACTTTTGTTAAAAAACAGTACGACGAATTCAAAATTTGGACATTTAATTATTACCCTCAGGAAAAAAACAGTTGTTGCTTTTTTTTGGTTTTTGTTGGGTTTATTTTCTCTCGTACATGTTGTATTGGTTTTAATGCTAATAATAAGCAAGCGAGCGACGATTTTATGGATCAAGAGTTAAGATTTATATTCATAGTTTATACAAAGGCAAACAGTAGAATCATAGCAGAGTATAAGTTAGCTGCTATTTGATGGAAAATCACGTGACTATGAGTGGTATTGAAGATTGCCTCTGGTTAGGAGTATAAGTTAGTTACTATTTGATGGAAAATCACGTGACTATGAGTGGTACTGTAGATTGCCTCTGGTTAGGAGTATAAGTTAGCTACTATTTGATGGAAAATCACGTGACTATGAGTGGTACTGTAGATTGCCTCTGGTTAGGAGTATAAGTTAGCTACTATTTGATGGAAAATCACGTGACTATGAGTGGTACTGTAGATTGCCTCTGGTTAGGTCATATCTGATATAAAATATAATGTCTATATATATAATACTTGCATTGGAAGACGCGTTGGATGTGTTTTGTGTACGTTTTTATGTGTGTGAGAAGCTGTAAAATGGTGTCGTAAAACAGTCGTTGACTGTTTGAACATCAAATATCCATCTCTGCATTGACAAAACGTACAGTTAGCTAGTTCATCGCCCCGCCGTATCACTTTTTTGCCAAGCAGATAGACCGAGATGTATTTGAGTTATAAAGAGACCCTACCGATAGAACAGCTTGAACAAGCAATGCCCGGGCCGCGCCCTGGCTATAGAAAAATAGGCACATTGAAGACTGTGCCACAGTTGAATAAATCCAAAAGAAACGCAGAGTGAGATAAGGAAAATTTTGTGCTTGTCGACAAAATATTGAAACAAGGAGGAGACTAATAGGTCAACAAAGGGATAGTCTAGTGAGAAAGTGGAGGTATCTTAAAATAGTTTTTTTTTTCTTTTGCGAAAACGAGGTTCCTGCTTAAACTAGTGACCTTGAAAAATAATCATATCCGGTTTCTGAATGGAAGAGCATTGTTGAATTGTGGTTTTTCAATCCTTGTAGGCTATAGGCAGTCTTTACTAAGAGAATTTGTGTGTGTGTGTGTGTGTGGGTGGGTGGGTGTGTGTGTGTGGGTGGGTGGGTGTGTGTGTTTCGGGATAAGAAATATGAATCATGGGAATTATATCATGCGATGGAATTGTCAGGCTTGCTATTTCACCTTCATTCGGCTTCAAAGGCGTTTGGGAATAAGTTCATTTAAGTTGGGGGGGGGGGCGGGGGTGAGGGGAGAGAGAAGCGAAAGAGTTCAAATATCGATCGATTTAAATGGACCCTCATCTTGGCAAAAACTCTCAAACCTGGGACTTCGCGAAATCCCAGGTTTGAGAGTTTTTGCCAAGATGGGGGTCATTTAAATCGATCTATATTCCGAAGGACGATTTTTCTGGCCAAATATTTAAAATTCATGTCTTTCCAGAGTACGAGGAACTTAAATGGTTAAGGGAAGGCTATTACAGCTCGGGACGAATTCGAATTATCCATTGGCAAATAACATTACAATAAATAAATACGTGGGGGTAAAGGTGGCGAGAAGGAATGGGGGGCTTGGGGGGGGGGGGGTTGTATTGTTGGTACATTATTTGAACACAGATTGTCATGAATCATTCCAGGTGACATCAGATAGGGGAGCACATGAGGTGAAATTCGATAAAAACCACAGGTATTAAAATCCAGCTAAAGCAGCACACGTTATTCATGTCACTACGCTATGCATATTTTAACTTTCACATTTACAGGTACTCTCTCTCTCTCTCTCTCTGTCTCTCTCTCTCTCTCCCTATCTCTCTCTCCCTATCTCTCTCTCTCTCTATCTCTCTCTCCCTATCTATCTATCTATCTATCTATCTATCTATCTCTATCTCTCTATCTATCTATCTATCTATCGATCGATCTATCTCTCTCCCTATCTATCTATCTATCTCTCTCTCTGTCTCTCTGTCTCTCTGAATCACACTCCGAAATGGTAAAAGTACCCCCCCCCCGCCTTCTGCATGTGTATATATATGTGTATGTGTATGTGAATGTGTGTGTGTGTGTGTGTGTGTGTGTTACGTGTTTATCTTTCAATCAATCTCTTTGTGTCTACCTTTTCCCCCAAAACCTTTTTTTTTTTGCGACTCAAGGCACAGGTAAAACATTCATACATTTAAAATCGGCCCCAGTTATCATACGGGCTACAAAGACATTTTTCCATACCTCTTTTTTTTTTCTCTTTATTTTATTCTCTCCCCACCCACCTAAATTATTTACACGACAAATGACCAAAAGCATGAAAATGAAAAATCAGGAGGTGTTTTAATCTACAATATTGTGTAAAACACAACACACCACCTTAACAAAGGCATTATTCATTGCTTAAAAACCAGCATTTAAAATTTTAAAATCCAACCAAACACACCAGCTCGTACACACAAATATGAAATTAAACATATAGCACGCCTAACATCGTGTCAACACACTACACATTCATATGCTGAAGGGTAGGTACGAGTGCACAATATACACATAATAACATTGGACATTACTGATTTCAATCTCGTCTTCAAACAACTCGAGATAAGGACCGGAGTAGTTCAGATCCCCCGCCATAAACAAGAGTCGAAAAGAGACCCTCTTTACACTCCCTCTCTTCCGCTTCTTATTATCACAAAAGGTCACTACCCCCTCCTCCCCCCCCCCTCCCCCCCACATCCCTTCCACCTTATCAAACCCAAACGCCCATTAACCAGTTAACCGATGTTATCAGGAAATTCACGTATTCAAAAAAATTGGCCAGAAAACTCACCCTTCAAATTACAATCGATATAAATAACCCTCATCTCGGTAAAAATAAATATCTCAAACTTGGGACTCCCGAGGTCCCAGGTTTGAGGGTTTCCAACCACAATGAGAGTCACTAAAATCGATTGATATTAATTTAACTCTCTCCTGACTGATCCTTTTCAGTATTTCCCCCAAAATGGCTGGCTTTCCCAGCTGAAAAATGGATTTTTTTAAACCTACAAAACAACTGTATGTTCTTATTAATTAAATAAAGATCATTTTTCAAAGTTTGTGATGTACAAAATAAATCTGAATAAGAAAAACGTATATTGTGTCGTAACAAATGTGACAATTTTCCTGCAGGTGGTAAGGAGAGGGTGAAAGGACTCTTTCCTGGCCAAATGTTTAAATACGCTGTCTTTCCAGAGTACTGGTTGACTGGCTAATACCCGAGGGTTTCTTCATAACCCACCACCACATCCCCCATTACAACCGGCGAATCTGATAAAATCTCCGATCTTCAATCTACCCCCTTGATTACTATCCATTCCGACAAGCTGACAGTCAACAAACAACGACTAGAGACAGAAGCAAGCAGACGACAACGAAAGACAACTCCAAAAATGTCCCCGTCATCTATCAGAAATCTCTAATCACGAACGACTAAGGTCTCCAGGGCTTAGATAGTAGTGACATTCTCCGAATAGGCCGACAAGGGTGATAACGACATAATATGTCAATGCCTTCTATTAAATATGTGTAGTAGTACGAAAATTTCGACACATCTTTACGACACGCATTATTCAGAGCACATCTAAAGATTCTAACGTAAGGATAACAATCAAATCTAAATAGAACCGTTATTTCACTGTGCTCAATGCGCTTCAAAATGATCCATCTATTAAGATATGTAATGCTGTATTTTGAAATACAGAGCAGTATTTAAAATATTATAGTTAAGCTTACGAGTATATCATCCGGCATTCAACTGAAAAAGAAACTTGGTACTTAAGATGCGTATACGCTCCAAATAAGACTCATACCAGGACAAGCTTTGGTTCGAGCAAGGATAATAAAGATATCTGGTATATGATTGTAAGAACTACATTTTAAATTGAATAAATCCAATCTGTCCAATCATTTACCTTAGAATAAAAACGTATGACATTTATATTTTGAAGTAACATTTTAGAGAAAATAAATCCAACAACGTGTTGTGCAGGTCCCCCTCCCCCCCCCCCCCCCCCCCCCCCCCCCCCATATATTACAAGATTTTAAATGACAAGTTTGACAGGAAACGATAAATCAGGCCAATCTCTAACTCCACGACACAAGAGCTCCAATTCCTTTCTTTCCATTCCTTTCTTTCTTTTTTTTTTCTTCTTCATGCTCTTTGTATTACTTCCCATATTTCAATATCTTTGCTATATTACAAGACATTTCAATACAACACTATGAAAGATCTCAATTCTTTGGGACCGGGTTTTTTTTTTCCCCGAGCAAACATGTCAATTTGCATATCAGGGATTATTTGCCCTGCCTGGGCCTCCCCTGTTATCGCTCACACAATGCCAGAAAACGTTCGTGCGACTTGAAGACAACAGACTTATCTTTCTGATACTAAACTGCAAGGAGCTACGAACTGTAAAAATACAAATGAAAAAAACAAAAAACAACGAATATTATAAGAATTTCAAACAAGAACAAAATACCAAACACGGAACGTTTCGGGCTCGAAACCCTTCTTCGGTCAACAACAACCAAAAAATCCAATAAAATCATAAATACATTAGTTAAAAACCAGATTGACGAATCTGAATTTGAAATTTTTTGAAATGTCTGCATCTAAATTTTTGAAAAATGTCAAGGTATTTTTTATTAAATGTCCATTACATCATTGTTCAGGTCCTAATCTTCTCAGAAAGAGAGATGGACCAAATACAGAGATGGACCAAATATACTTATATAATATTATAGAGATGGACCAAATATACTTATATTCTAGTATGGGATAGGATAAAGACCTGAAAAAGCTAACAAAAAAAAAAAAACAACATGCGCGTCAACTATTATTTTGCCAACCACATAGTAATTAATGACAAGGAATATTATGCTACGTAAAGCATCTAATCGGGTCACAGATACATGAGCTCCTGACGTAAGTGGGGAGGTTTGTTGAAGACATATCTTTTGGACGTAACTAGGACAAGTGACAAACACCAAGTTACTTCCCTTCCAGTATTGAAATTGCCATCCCTTTAACTAATGAATATGTATTTGTGACTGTGCTTTAATTTTAAAAAATAATAGGCTTATGTATTATTCAAATAGAGCCGTATTCCAAATTTGACTCTGCTAATACCCCCCCTCCTCCACCCCCTCCCCCACACCCATACACACCCACTCACACTTATACACTAACATCCTCTCCAGCCAAAAAAAAAGTACGAAAAATCTCTACTTTATTATAAAATTGCAAAAAATGTGTGTGTATCTCTCTCTCCCGTTTTCTGTTACCTTACACTATCCACTATCCATTATCTAATCTCTCTCTCTCTCTCTCTCTCTCTCTCTCTCTCTCTCTCTCTCTCTCTCACACACACACACACACACTCTCACACACACACACACACACACGCACACACTTCGTTACGTCCATAAACATTCTTACACAAACACACCCTCAAACACACACACACACACACAATAATAATAATATACGATGACGTAAACTCACAAAATTTTACAACTGTCCACAACTGTTTGAGTACGACCCATAAACAACGCTTAAGCATTCTCTCCTAACACAAGACCACGCCCCCACACATAAAACCCACACCCATACACATTAAACCCCCTCCCCCACACACCAAAACTCCACACCTCCCACACACATTAAAACACACACACACACACACACACACACACTACAACCATAAAATCAAAATGTACAATTTCGTATGGACCCTATCCATTGTCTACTATAAGAAGTCACTGACCCTATCCCATCCTGTGTCAAAATTCAAACAATATTTATTATTGTCCAGGTACTACATAGTATCTCTGAACAGCTAAATTTCATTTAATTCTGGCCAGAAAATCTCAGACACACCCCATCGTCCTAACACGGTAGTTTGTCGGGGTATAAACCTTATGACAGTCAAATTAAAGTTAACTGATCAAAAAAAAAAATCTCAAGTTTTTAGCCCTTTAAATGTGTTAATTCGTCTAAAACATGAACCAAAAAATTTTTTTTTTAAATTCAAATAAATCCAAATTTGAAAAAAAATCTGCGTATTTAATATTTTGAACAAAAAACGCATCAATTATCAAACAATTATAATGACCCTCATCTTGACACCCCCCCCCCCCCCATACACATTAGGATTCTCCCCCTACGTGTATTAATTATACGTTATCTATTGTAAACAAGTCTTATTTGAGAACAAATAAAACTTCCACACACTTGTAGGTATAATACTGTACAGCACAGCTAGTCTGTCGATGTGTTACAACGACATCATAAGGACACGTCCATTAGAACAGGATGTGTTAATAAATATAATCGATCAATTAAAATAACCCACATTTTTTTCAAAAAAGTTCTCCAAACCGGCATTTCTGAGGAAACCCCGAAGTCCCAGGTTTGAGAGAGTTTGGCAGAATGTCGGTCATTTTAATTGATCGATATTTGAAGGATGAGTTTTCTGGCCAAATCTTTACATACGTGTTATTTCCAGACTACGCCAATATAATATTGTATAAATTCTTTATAGAACATAAATTAACTCATTTTAACGTGATGTCACGACCAAGGAATATTATTGGTACAAGAAGTTATTCTTTGCCATGCATTTTTTAACGCTACAAAAACCGGGAAAACTCCCGAATCCATGGACCTGATTTTATTATATTATTATTCCAAAGGGATTCTTTTTGTTTCGTTTACGTTTAGTCAACATTCATTTGTTTTTAAAATGAAAATCAAATATTACACAGTACACATCCGTCCCAAAACCATCGAGTACCTTTATACTACAATTTAATTCTGAGCTGTAATTTTAACACACCCTAATATATGCTATGATCACTCGCCTATGACCGTGTTTGTTTGTTTACAACTTGTAAAGTCATTAATTATCCGAATAAATTATTTTACATTATAATAACACGTGTTAAAGAGAACTATATATTCACAATTTCTTTCCTATGTGACAAAGATAATATTATAATAAAATGTACTAAATGACGCCATGCAATTTATCAAATTGGTAGAAATACGGTTTAGGTGGCTCTAAAGCCATGCCGTTTTTAGATGAATGTTAAGGTTTCACACACACACACACACACACACACACACACACACACATACACATACACAGAGAAGAGAAGAGCGAGATAGATAGATAGATAGATAGATAGATAGATAGATGAGAGAGAGAGAACTCGCAAACAATGTAAAGGGTACTCGCAGTATGTCTTGCTTATGACATCAAAATCAGGGAATGTAAATCCCAGGTTTTGAAATTTCTTCTTCAAAGTAAAGTTAAAAATGGTCTCCACCAAATGCAATAATAATCGAAACGATTGTCTAAACTTTGGTTCAAATACCAAAAACAGAATTTCGTTCATGACTGTTTTTACATATATATAATCTTAACAATGACACGAAACCACTTCATAGAATGGGGGAATAAAAGAGCGGTTTACCTTCAAGTTTCCACCAAATATCATAACAATCTGTTATTTCAGCTATGGTTCAAATGTCAAAAACAGAATTTCCTTCTTGCCTGTTACATCTCTAATCTTTGACAAATATTTCCCTGACATTTTTTTCGCACCATAAAAGGACAAAACGGTGTGCAGGGACAAGAGGTCACAAAACTGAACATGTCTACACGTTAGTGAACAACAACAACAAATTGAATGAGCTCAGCTAAAGTGTTTCTCATTCTCCATGCACGTGGAAATCAATCAACCTGGCCTTTTTCCCCATAACAAACACAATCTCAGACCTCATCCCACCCCCCACCCTCAACACACAAACACACATACACGCACACACATATATAAAAACACACACACATACACAAAATCATAAAACAGGAAGAAACAATCTCAAAAACTTACTCACACCCCCTAATTTCAAAACAAAAAGTACTCGAGTCAAACTCTCACCACATTCTATTTTCTATTATCTCGTTTTGGGTATATAATAAAATAAATATCTGCGAATATCATCCATCGATCAAATATTTCAGACCGGGCGAGTTCACATTCTAATATTATTAAGTTTAATGATTATTACAAAATTATACAAAGATAACATCCATACAGTTTACGTTATGGGTGACACTGACACTGACACGAAAAGTCCATTTCCATAATTTGAATTACACTAAATAGTTTTCATCGAGCCCCAGGTTTGAGAGTTTTTCCCCAGATGAGGGTCGTTTTGATCGATCGATATATTAGAAAGACGAGTTTTCTTGCCAAAATTTCAAATACGACTTTGTCTTTGTTTCAGATTCGACAGTACTATAAACTTACTTAAGACGAATCGATGTTTTGTTTTCTGTTTTGTTTTGTTTTTTATTATTATTCTTTAAACTCGGGTGATATAATGTATGTTATCTGTTCAATATATATAAGATAATAAAGGTCTATATAGACAAGACTTTTTAGTCTATCATCGTTGATAAGATAATAATTTACAACTTGGCGTAAAACGTAACATCAGTACCTACATCATGGTGTGACTTTATCAACAATGACATGACAATATCCACACATCAAATATAGCAGACTGCGAACCACAAGATGGAAGACACATACGACAAGCTTGAGAACAGGATCATGTCAACTTTTAAAATCTGTTACCCAAGTCACGGAAATTCAACACTGCGGCTGACGCCTGGGTTTATTCCAGTCTTCCCTTGGAATAGACCCTAGAGACAACTATCCCCTATGGGATGAATAAATGGAATATTATTTTATTTATTATTAACAAACAAAAATAAATAATTAAAAAAAACAAAAAGACAAAAAAACGACCAGTCGAGAACAATACCACAGCCTTGCCCTTGGACTCAGTGCCATGAAATAGATTTCAAAGGATATTATATTATTATCTTTAATCCTGAGGGGCAAAAAAAAAATACAAAAAACTTTTAATTCAACAAAACAATGTGACAATTACCCATGCTTCAAACAAGAAAAGATTTTCCAAAAAGATGCAAAACCCATTCTTTGGGGAGATCAACCACCAACACAAACAAGGAAAATTAGATTCGTCAATTAATTAATTAATTAATTAATTAATTAAAGACAGAATTAAACTAGAAGCATCTAATAATAATAATAATAATCCGAAGGGAAACAAAAGCTTATGATATAAAGGTCAATAACACATTTACCGACCAATACCTTCCATGACACACCGATAGAAAATAAAGGAGTTCCAAATTAAACACAGACCTCACATGGAACAAATTATAACCTCAAATGTAGGAGTTTTCAACAAACATACGACAGAAAAGGAGTCGTAAACACTTAACCATAAATCACCTTCACTTAATCTGTCGTGCTCTGGAAAAATACATTGTCATAAATTTGGCCAGAGAAAACTTGTCTTTCAAATATTGATCGATTTAAATGACCCTCGTCTTAGCAAAAAAAAAACAAAAAAAAAAACAAAAAACAAAAAAAAAAAAACATTCAAACCTGGAGTATCCCAGGTTTGAAAGTTTTTGCTAAGACAAGGGTCATTTAAATCGATCGATTTTTGAAGGACAAGTTTTCTCTGGCCAAATTTCTAAACATGTGTTTTTCAAGAGTACGGCAGTAATGACCATAGGTCATCTACCAAAGATTTTTAAAACGTCAATGAACATACATTTCAATGTGAAAATTAAATGGAAAACTGAAAAACTAATGAATTGCCACTACTTGCCATTATACTGGACTGGAACAGAATCTTGTTGACCAGATATTTTATTTATGATTATTCTTTTTTTTTTTTTACACTTAAATTTAAAGAGTAACTATATGAAATAAGATGATACCTAGGTGCACCTATTTGCAGGTCTGATAACTGAGCGAAATTTTATGGGCTTGAATTAACATTGTGGTATAATGGACAATAATTTGTGAGAGTATTTCCATATTACAACAATGAGCCCAATACAATTTGGGTTATCAGACCTGCAAAATAAGTACACACCAGATGAGACAAAATGAAATAACCCACGCTAGAAAATCTCACCACTTGTAGAAGACTTGTTGATCATAATCGTGACGTCATAGCGTGCTCTCAGCGTCATCCAATCGGTTCAAAGACAATCTCTGGAATCCCCTTTGGACTGCACACAGCACAGCAATTAACGAACAGTAAAGAAAAAAAAACTTGGGGGAAGAAAGTTCTGGAATCTTTCCAAGTCCGTACAACAGCCTGCTGCTGCTCCTGGTAACAGCATTACCTTTGCCTATAGCAAAGGCTGCCACGTTTTCTAAGTAGTTCGATAGCAATGAAATAATTCTTTTCAGTGTCTTGAGCGCCATAATTATCTACAATTCTCAATTTTAAATCATTTGAGTATCTTTGAGTTTGACATTTGTTTAAAAATCAAGAACATACAATTGTAAAATTGGATGCTATATAAATCTAGTCCACACAAAAAGATAAAATTCGTTTAACTTTTCCTTTGCGTTGAAAAAGAACCGATCAAGAGTTGATTTGTACAAAGAGTTAGTTACTCGTGTCCAGGATTATTTTCTTTGCATAATGTCTATAGTTTGATAACACATCATAGCATACCGGTTGTTGTAATAAAATGAAAACAGCTTCGTGTAATGTAGTGTAACGCCATCGTCGTGTTAGATAAGGCCCCTATTAAAGTCACGTCTAAATGAATGCATTGAATCCACTACGCTACACGCCTCCTCCTCGTCTGGGGTGGTGGTGATATGATATAATCTCGGTAAACACATTGTCAAAAACGGTCAACATCTTTCAAGATTTACAACCAAACCCCAAGTCTGAATCGAATCGTCATTAGAGAAACGTGGAGATAACTCACAATTCTAAAGCAATCGTTTTTTCTCTGAGTCCTTTATTTCTTTCCCAAGGAAAATAAATAAAGTTTTAAGATTTTACGAACAATGTCATAAATTTGAGAAATTCTCAAAGATTGAAACTGTAATAGAAGTCTACGTCAAATCTTTAAAAAAAATATATATATATACCACGACCTTAGATTTCACAAGTTCTTGTCTCTGGATAAAATGAGTTGTCGGAGTACTTCCTGAACACAAACTACGCGATCAAGTTATATGATTTATAAATACTGTTGACTTGGAATGAAATGAAATATGAAGATAAGATGTATAGAAGTTGATGTTCCTGTTGCTGTAAGTGCTGCTGCTACTACTGCTGCTGTTGCTCCTGCTGCTGCACAGCTCAGAATGAAACTGTGTTACTGGCGTCTTTGGAATTTTCAATGGCTCTTAAATCAAATTCGTACCGTGTACGCTTCCCTCCCCCTACACCTCCCCCTCCCGCTTCCTCTTCTCGTCCTCTCTTCAATTTCGTTATCAAATCAGAACATGAATGAGTTGCTGAAATCTTTTGAAAACAAATTTGAACTCCGGTGCAGTCACACAATGGCTACGAATTAATTGATCGCGTTGGAGGGGAGAGAAAATTGCTGATTTGGTGGTGGTGGTGGTGGTTAGGTGGTTGTAGCTTAATTATTGGTCGTGGCGGTGGTGATTTCAGCAACCGCAGCAGTTGTAGAAGTGGTGGTGGTGGTAGTTGTTGCTGTCGTCGTGGCACTAGAGTGCTTGTCTTGTAGTGGCGGTTAATGCTGACAATGAGAAAAGTTAATAAAATCCGCGCAAGCAATATCGGTTCCCTTATCAATCGGAGCGCCTCCTTGCAACAAGTTGTAAAATAATATAACGAAAAACTTTCAGAACTTTGAATAGGATGTCATAGAATGTTACAATCAACGATGATAGTAATATTATTGAAAATGACGACGACGAAGAGGAAAATTCAACAGTGACTATTATTAACTACACCACTTTATTCGACAATTCCATTTTCTCGCTGTTTGAAATGATTATTCACTATTCACGTCCTGAGCCCGTCGTACCTTCTACCCTATTAAGATCGCTGATCGCGGACCGCGCGGGTTGGACATTTAAAAAAAAAATGCCGCCTGTGGCTAGCTGGAAGCTTGTGTCCTCTTATTATTACTGTAAAGGTGATATTGTGTGGCGGTGTCGAGTTGTTCGCCTGCCCACCCCATGCCGAGGACTCTCGCCAGTTTGGCGGTCACCCTTCCCTCACAAATCGTCACCAACTCTGATAGGTCAGGTGTATTGGTGACTATAATAATTTGGTCTTCCTTTCCTTCCTTCCCTACTACGTGTATTATTTTTCCGGTTTACTGACTGGTTTGGCGATTCACCCACGGGTAGAGAGAACGAACTTAACCTTGGATTTGAAAATTGCTAAAATGGAAATTTCGGATAAGCGAAATGGGTTTTCAAAAATGTAAAGCGGGGAGATTTGATGTTATTTGTATTGTAAGGACACGTCGTCTAAACCGATGGGCAGTGCTTAGATATAACTGGGACAGTCTAGAATCGTTTAATGTATTTCAACAACCTTTTCGACATTTGACCCTATAAAAAAATGGAATATTCGGTTTATCGGGAATTGGGTTTCAAACATGACTTTTCCAATACTCAAGATTTTTCAGAGAAGACACTAAGTTTACAGCATATTATATCGCTCCAATTTCCAGACTTTGTCACTCTCTGCTACTTTTCTACTCGTTCTTCCTGTCCTAGCCAAAGACTGGACCCGTCTTCTACTATCCCAATACGCACAATAAGATTATTTCATTGTATCTCGGGACTGGGTACTCGGTGATTCTCACACAAAATAATTAGATATAATATAATATTTGGAATTGTTACATTTCTATTTATAATTTCTAGTCTCCGAATTGATAATAGACTATAACTCACTTTGTCCCATCCTCAACGAGCAGCAAAAATTCCCCTAAATCTCCCAAATGCACCCATCAGAAGACTCTAAAATTCGAAACACTCACATATTATGCGCGCGGGCTCACACACACACACACACACACACACACACACACACACACGGTTCAAAGTCGACCCCCAACCCTCCATTATTAGAAGGACCCTCTTAACAGAATTTTCAATTCACTTCGCACAATACACGGGATTAAGACTGAGAAATTAGTTGACGGACACACTGGTGACAGGGGTTGGGGGGGGGGGAGTGAGAGAGAAGGAGAGAGAGAGAGAGGGATTGTGTGTGGGTTTGTGTGTGTGTGTGTGTGTGTGTGTGTTTGAAAGATAGACCGCATGGGGATAATGAAGAGAAAATGGTGGGGGAGAGAAGGAAGGGGAGTAAAAAGAGGAAGGATGGGTGGAAGGAAGGGGATGTGTGTGTAGAGAGAGAGAGAAAGAGAGAGAGAGAGAGAGAGAGAGAGAGAGAGAGGGGTAGAGGATATGGGAGGGGGGGGGGGGGATCCTATAAATGGGAAGGTAAAAAAAAAAAACGTTGGAAAAAAGCTTATTTAAATCGTATGCTATTTTATTTCTTTTTTCTTTCATTCTACTGACTAGATTTGATGTCCCGAAACATTGGAGAATAAGCAGAGAAAGAGATTGAGAGAGAGAGAGAGAGAGAGAGAGAGAGAGAGAGTGTGTGTGTGTGTGTGTGTGTGAGAGAGAGAGAGAGAGAGAAAACACATACACACACACAGACGTGTATTTAGGTAGTTTGTCAACTCCAGACCCGGTCCGGGCACATTCCGATCCTCTCCCAGGTAAAACTATTACCCGAACTCTGACTAAACAGATTTTTTTTTTTAATAATCAATTTGGCCAGTAAACTTTTACCTCAAATTATATCGATCAGATTAGACGATTGATTCAAAACTGGTCAAAACGAATCGAACCCGAGAGTTCTAACAATTTTGTATAAGCATCAGAGTAGAGGATAATTATTATGATTATTTATTTATTTTTATTTTTTGTTGTTGTTGTTGCGAGTTCATGGTTATTTAAATCGACTGATATTTGAATCGAGAGATAATTAAAATAGTCTGTTTTGTCGGGAGTTTGGCGGTAAAGAGTCGTCGTTCGTGGCCATTGCTGGACGTGGCTCTTCGTACCCAGGGTAGCTAGTCACATATAATCCTGTGTGTACCGCCATTAAAGCAACCCCCCCCCCCTCTTCTTCTTCTCCCATTCCCGCCCACTTAACTGCCCCCCCCCCCCCTTTCCTCTTTTCTTTCCTTCTCCCACGCCCCCTCTCAGGTTCTCGTAAAGAGATAGAGAGGCTATAAAAATTATAGTAAACTACATCTCTCTCTCTCTCTCTCTCTCTCTCTCTCTCTCTCTCTCTCTCTCTCTCTCTTCTCTCTCTCTCTCTCTCTCTCACATTTATACAATATATATATAATATATATATATATATATATATATATATATATATATATATATATATATATATATAATATATAATTGTTTGCTTTGCTTCATTATTGATTTTACTTATTTGATTTGTTGATTGGAAACATTATATTCTTGTACGAGTTATATTGGCAATTGCCTAAAAAGAATAAACATTTGAAACATCTCTCTCTCTCTCTCTATCTCTCTCTCTCTCTCTCTCTCTCTCTCTCTCTCTCTCTCTCTCTCTCTCTCCTTTCCATTACATTTCAAAACCGACAGCTATTTACCTATAATAATGTAACTTATCCGTCCATCTCTCATTCACCGGTTTTGCATTCAAATCCCTCTTCAGCTATTTTTCACATCTCCTATTCAAGATCCCAAGCACTGAACAAAACCCTTGAATTATTTTGGGGTTTTTTTTTTAATCATCTTTACGCGTGAACCATCGTCTCAAGAGGTGGCAGAGTGCATAAGGCATTTGCACTGTGATCTGGAAGGTCCCTGGTTCGAGCCCCCTAGTCAAGCATTTTCGTTTTTTATTCCTTGGGCAAAACTATTAACTCACTCAACCCTAACACCGACTATATCTGTATTTTACCCGGGTTACATTTACCCCATGCCTATTTATTGCATTTTTTCTGAGTCAAATTATAGGCGTAGTATCAAAGCTCATGTTTTTAGGTTGTACATGTTAATGGTAGTTGAATAAAAATGTCTATGCACAAGCTCATTTTTAATACATACAATTTTTTTTTCCAATTTTGAGAAGTAGCAAAAATCTCTAGGATAGTGTGGGTTAATTAAACCCCAATTTTCTCACTTTCGACAACATGGGTGATTCCTGTTGACATCATATACATCCTGTATGATGGATTATGTAGTATATCCTTCATGATATGCCTTGGCGACTACATCTAAAATGATGCCTCGCGAAAGGCCAGCAGCTTCTAATGGTTCTCACACTTATGACGATTTATCCAGGACGACAAGAGATGAAGTGAGTAGGAAAGTGCCAGAAAACAATAGAGAATAAAAATTTCACGGTGGTGATAGGGGTTTGAACCCGCGACCTTACTGGTACGACAGCTCCGCCTGGCCGGGGAGAGCGTGACTTTACGTGACATTTTTATTCTCTATTTATTGTCTTCTGGCACTTTCCTACTCACTTCATCTCTTGTTGTTATCAATATAAGTGCCTGCTCCACTCATTTTTCAGAATTAAAGATGTATCCAGGACGCAAACTCTCACCGCAATCGTGTACGGTCGCGACCCCACCTGACTGAAAGGTTCGTCACAACGCACCGTTCAACGTTCAACTAGATCCTCTGTGGTTACAAAGACACTTCAATAATAATAATACATATTTGGAAAAAAACTCATTTCTATCAGACGAATAACGGAGAGAAAAAATAACCCAAAAACTCGAGACCTAGCTCCAACAGAATAGCAGAAATAGTTTCTCAAAAGGTCAAAAAGGTCGCGTGGACAGAGAGTCAATTTTGTCCATACATTCAACACATCAAACTGCTATAAATACTATCTATAATGTTGATGCTAGATCGTCTGGTTTTGGTTTATTATTTTCCATTATTTAACCCAGATAAACTGGTGAAGGCGAATTTTTGTCCTTAGAGCTTCTCCGAATAATTCAGTACTTGAGAAATTCTTTTTTTTTTTTTGGCCTTCATCAGAAAAACGTTCGTTTGAACTGACGTCACTCAGCTCTTTGTTATTGTTTTTAGTCGACCATTTTTATGAGTAGTTCTCACTAAATTGTATCAATCGGACTATAAATGTTTAAGATTACTCATAGGTCTGTGTATTGGTAGGCTGGTGGATGTTGAGAGTACATTTTACCTAAACGCATAGCATCGATATAAATCTACCACGAGTGACATCAATACCCAACGTACCGTGAAAAGATGGCTGACATGTTTTCACAAACTATTCAAATAAATATCTAGATATTCTCTTTTTGAAAAAAAAATCTTTATTATATCCTTAAAACCTCCGTCCAAAAACATGTTTATACATGGCCTTTCTTGCCCGTTTAACACAAAAGAGTTCGGAATGTCAACCGGAATATTTCTTTTCTTTTCTGTTTTTATTTTATTTTAAAGAACAATAATAATAATAATACATTTCATTATAGATGGTATCGCATTATTATTACCATTATATAGTGGGTATTGTTAAAAAAATCATTGATGCTTCTTTTTGTAACGTGGAAGAGGAGGAGGAGAGACAGAGATAGAGTGACTCTATAATTAAAATGTTAATATTTATTTGGGAGCGCACGAATCAACATGTTTTAGAGCCATGCCATACAGACATTTCAACACGTAGTATTACTAAAGTGAACGCAACGCATTATCCATTAAAATGTAACCCATCGTTTCATAGCGGTAAGTATGTCGGGATGGCTTGGACGACCGACGTGCACATATATGCAGGTCTTACATCCGAACCCAATTATGGGCCTAGTAATGGACAATATTTTACGTCATTTTTTTGATTTTTTTTTTTTTCAGATTTCCATTACAACAATGAGCCCATGATGAAATTTGTCATTCTTCGGTAGAGCACTCGCTTCTTACGCAAAGGATCTAGATCAATCCTGATTGAAGTCAGGATTTTTTTTCTTTTGCTCCCCGCCCTGTCCACCATGCAGTGATTGGGTAGCTGGGTCTATTATATCTAGCGGAAAGTACTTTGCGATAGAGCAGTCTCCTCCTATCCAAAGGGTAACAAGCAATTGCTATTGCCCATTTCAAGCTAATGAAACTCAAGTTAATCTCCGATTCCATCGGCCTAATTGCTCTAAAGAACTAATTCCCAAGTTGGTAAGTACAGATTGACACCTCCCCCCCCCCCCCCACACCTTTCAACCCCATAAACTATGATCGTCCTCAATATGTTCAACCCCGTCCTAGTCCTCATCCTCCTCCCGATTCCCTCTGAAGAGATAAATATTATTTTAGTAAAAGAATTGGCATGTCAAGAAGTCACCACAAAAACAAAACAAAACAAAACAAAACAAAATAAATAAATAAATAAATAAATAAATAAATAAATAAATAAATAAATAAATAAATAAATAAATAAATAATAATAATAAATAAAAAAAAACAACAAAGGAGTAGAAGAAAGAAAGACCCAAAAATTATTTTTTTAAAATGGAATGAAAAAAAAAGAAAAGAAAAAAAAAATCCTAAATTATTTATTATCCTGTTGACTTGATGATGATGCTGGATGAAACAACAAACAAACAAGCCTAGACGAGTGATCAATGAACGGTGAACAATGAACGGTATCAAAATAGACCTGCATTTTTTAAAAAAAAATTATTTTTTTTTTTGGGGGGGGGGGGGTTAATGGCATGATGGATCACTGGGGGGTTGGTTGTTGCCAGATAGTTACTTAGATATATATATATATATATATATATATATATATATATATATATATATATATATATATATATATATATATATAATTATAATTACCAACTTAGCACCATTCTTCTTTTTCTTTTCTTTCTTTCTTTATTTCTTTCTTTTTTTTTAAACGAAGAAATTTATCTTGTCTAAATCATCAGAATGTTAACAAAACGTACATTGAACAATGAACAATGAACATGACCTGCTTTTTTGGGAGGGTTGATGGATGGCTGGGTGATTTTTGCCAGATAGATATTTAGATAATTGCCAATTTAGCACCATTCTTCTTTTTCTTTTCTTTCTTTCTTTCTTCTTGTTAACGAGGAATTTATCTGTCTAAAACATCAGAATTGTTAACAAAGGCGTCGTAAAGAAAGAACTTTAAAAAGATAAAGAAGTTGATAATGGCATTGTGACCAATGACCAATGTTATGGACGGGTTGATTGGAAATGGAGCGTATTGACGATTTATTACTATTATTATTAATATTTTTTGGTGGTCTTTTGGGTTGTTGTTTTTTGTTTTTTTTTGTTTTGTTTTTTTTTTGTTGTTTTTTTTTGTTTGTTTAATTTTGGGGGGTTTTGGGGGTTGTTTTTTTTGTTTGTCTGTCAATGTGATATTTATCTATGTATATCATCAGAATTTTTTTCCTAAGACGCCATAAAGTAGAAATTAAATACATTAAGAAGTTAATACCCAAAGCAGTATAATATTATCTACTGTTTGCCATGATGAATCTTTTCTTCTTCTTCTTCTTCTTCTTCTTCTTCTTCTTCTTCTTCTTCTTCTTCTTCTTCCTCTTCTTCTTCTTCTTTTTTTTTTTGTGTTTTTTTTTTTTTGTGTGTGTTTTTTTTTTTTTTTTTTTTTTGTCAACGTAGAATTTATCTCTATCTTTCTACGTCATCAGAAATGTTCTTATTATTCTTATCTAAAGTGTCATAAAGATGTACTTTAGTACATAAAGAAATTAAAATATCTAGCACAATGACTAATATTATTACCATTGACTGTTTTGGGGAGAATTTAATGCCTTGATGATTAAAACAAGATTAGGGATCTACTTACTATAAGTATTTATTACTATTTCGTTCATGATCTGTCCCATTTTTTTTCTACTGATTTATTTCATTTTGTATTGTTTAGTTGTGGTTGCGGTTCCATTCTCATTTGGGTCAATAATTAAAATTAAAACAGGTCAACTTTTTTTTTTACACACATCTCCAATACCTCCCCCCCCCCCCTCACCCCGTAGCCCCTATCCCCTTCCTTTCTCCATTTGATGACTCGTTGTCACAATAATAAATATCCCGATAGCTCAGGTGGTAGAGCACTCGCTTCACAAGCAAAAGGGACCGTGTTCGATCCCCTGTCCATCCACTACCTAGTAGTGATTGGGTGGTTGGGTGGGTCTATTAGATATAGCGTTCTATCCAAAAGGTAGCAAGCAATTGCTATTGTATATTTCACACTATAGAAACCGCTACATGCTTCATGGACCACATGGTATTGAGGAATTCTTTTTTTTTTTTAATGTCACAAAGGTATTTTATTTTCCTGACGTATATTTATGTGATTACCAGTACCAAGTAACACTACTGCCAAATTAAAGAAATGAAGGAGCAGGCGGCACTAGTATAAGATAAAGATCTGAACAAGTGTGTATGAAAGGTGCCAGACAAAGCAAGAAAGAAAATTAGAAGAAAAAAATCCATCCCAAAAAATCAATCGGCCTCGACTGGGGATCGAACCTCAGACCTTCTGATTTTCAGACAGTCTGAGGATCGATCCCCAGTTGAGGTCGACTGATTATTACTAAACAATAATTTCAAACCAACATATAAATCGAGAAAATCCAGGATTGCGGAAAGAAAAAAAAAAAAGGAAAAAGGAAAAAAAAAAAAGAAAAAAAGGAAAAAGAAAAAAAAAGACATAATTGCGCTAAGGGAGATAACTGTATATATTCTAAAATAATACAATACTTCACGAGTTACTTCCCTTGTTTAATTGCGATTAAAATTACTCCCGGTTCGAAAAGTAAGTTTTAAACTCCAAACTTGTCATTTTAACAATATTATGTCTATAGGATTTACTTGTTAAACGAGTTTTCAGTAGGAAATACGCGATAGATGATACGCGATAAATATACCCATGATTCGTTCAATCGCCTCTTCTTCTTCTTCTTCTTCTTCTTCTTCTTCTTCTTCTTCTTCTTCTTCTTCTTCTTCTTCTTCTTCTTCTGCAACACAACTAGTAATCCAAACGCCACATTCAAGAGGACAAGAATGTCAACGTTAGAATAAGAATGGTGGCAATAATGTGATTTAGTCTTTATATTCAGCTCTCTAACGAGATCTATCTGAAGAAAATTCTTTTTATTAAATTTATTACTTTATTGATAATAAACCAAGAGATTATCTCGTGGAGGAAACAAATGGATGAATGAATGAATGAATGAATGAATGAATGAATGAATGAATGAATGAATGGGAGGGTGTATGGGTGGATGTCTGTAACTCAAGGCTGAGGAGATGCATTCAAGAAAGATAACTCGTCTTACCTTCAAGTTTCCAAAGTATTTTCTGGGTTGCTTCCCTTGGGCCGTCCACGAACAAAAATCGGGTAACCGTTTAATAACGAGTTCGGTTTGGAGGGACGTATTTTAGTAGTTTATATCGCGTATCTAAAACAGCAATATGACAATTTGTTAAAGCGGAATAAATGCGGACTTCAATCAACATGAGATGAATTCTTGATATTAAGAGAATCACAAAATAGTTAAGTTTGAGTAATAATATAATATATTCTATCGCCGTATTTAATTAAGATAATATCATGAACCCTCTCCTAACCCCAACCGTGGGAAATTCCATCTCATTTCTTACGATACAAACAACTTTTGTTTTCTGATCCAGATTTAGATATTTTATAAATCACAAAATTTGAAGAAAAATATTTCTTTTATTTACAAGATGTGAATAATGCTGCTTTGCAAAACTTATTTTGCTCAACAAAAATTATGCGTAGTATTACTGACATGTCGGTATGCACTAGTCTAATTGCCTTTGAATTTGAGTTTAAAAATTCATGTTGTGCCTTACAACGGTATGGCATTTCAATTCAAATTTTGGAAATGAACGACAAGGAGAGAATTAATTGAAAAACAAACAAATAAACAAACAAAAAAGCAATTTTTTTTTTAACCTGATAGATTAATAAATAAATACATACATAAAGATTGAGTGACAGCAAGTTTTTAGCAGCACATTTCATGTTATTGCATCAACGTGATAAATAGTAGAAAATTAGTCACCGAATTTGACATACTGTGGAAAACCACGAATTCAACATTTTGGCCAGAAAACTCGTCCTACAAATAATATCGATCGATTAAAAGGATCAGGACTCTCGTCTTGACAAAATCTCTCAAACCTGGGACTTATGAAGTTCCAGGTTTGAGAGTGTTTGCTAAGACGAGGGTAATTGTAATCGATTGATATTATTTGAAGGACGAGTTTTCTGGCTAAAATTTTAAATACATTTATTTTTTCTTTTTATTCAGAATACGGCAGTAATAATGTATGATAATAAGTATCCATTTTGATGTTTCAAAATATCAAATTATGTAACCAAGGCGTCCTTATTTAGAGACGATACGCGGTAAATTCTCAAACCGTTCTGATTGGTTAGATGCAAAAACGAAAGTAGGACAGGAAGCACGCAGTCTACGTCGACCGCGGTCATGCTTTTAAATCGTACGTACGTGCGTCATATATTTTCATCTTAAGAGCAGCATTAAATTAAATGTAAAAAAAAGATGAATATAAAGTTACTTCTTTTTATTACAGCTGAATTATACCTACCAAAAAAAAAAAAAAGAACAATTAAAAAACCATATCTTTGTTTTTATATCATTAAACAACTGCTAAAAAAAAACCACAACATAACAGACAAAATCACAGGATAGAAATTAAAAATTTACTGCCTTTTTGTTATTCGTTTGATTTGGCTTTTTTATAGTAACAATACAAATAAAAACTTTATTTTCAAGATAAAGAATGGCTAAGTTAGAAGTGGCCGGGTGGTTAAGACAATGCAGGATGCCACAGAATGACCCGGGTTCGAACTGGCTTCAGGCATTTTCGTTTTTTTTTCTTCCTCAGGTAAGATTATTAACACCCCAATTTGCTCAATTTGGACAACATGGGTGATTCCTGTTGACATCAGACATCTTGTTTGATCTGTTTTCATGGAATGCCTGAGAGACGGTATCTAAGGTTGTAATTCTCTTCTTTAAAAAAAAAAAAAATTAGACTCCCAGAGAAAAAAAAAACAAAGATAGAAGAAACAAAAGCAAACAAATAAAAACAAAACTAGAGACAAAACAAAACTTACTGTTTGTAGAATCAGAGAAGAATCTGGAAAAGCAGGTTGATGATGTTGTTGTTGTTGTTTGTTGACCTGACACGTCTTGTCATCGGTGCGTCCTTCCTCTACAGCTGATGTTGTCATGGCAACAACCCTGTAATTAAAACATAGGAAAAATTAGTTTAAATTAAATTTAAATTGAGCTTTTATATAGCGCGATATCCACTAAACGTGCCCAAAGCTCTTTACAAGGGGTCCCTGACCAACAGCAACACGAAACATGTAGGACGAGACATGACACCTGTTAGGCGATATTACATTTTTTTTTTGGACAGAGACAACGCTGCTAATGGCCAGGTACTCATTTTACACCTGTGTACGGTGAGAGAATGTGGTGAGTTAAGAGCCTTTTCCAAAGACTCAACTATGCGCCGAGCGAGGATCGAACCCAGGACCTTCCGATCCGAAAGCGAGTGTCATACCACTAGACCACATAGCCGCACAATCATGTAGTTTGACTACGGCATGTCAGTTATCAATTCAATTCCATTTAACCCTGTCCTTACCAGCCATTTTCAGAATTTTCCCCAAAATTTCACACCCGCCCAACACAAAAATAGTTGTTGTTTTTTCTTACTCTAACAGAAAAGCAACAAATACATTCTATGCATAATTTTGATCAGCAAAATTAACTCTACAATACAGTGCCACGTTTTTATAGCTAAAATAAAACATTTGTCTTTAAATTTTGTGATTTACAAAAGAAATCTGAATGATAAAAGTGCTGGTTGGATCCTAACGACTGACGATTTTCCTATGGGGAGAGGGGTAGAGTTTATTTAAGGCAGTTTGCAAGTCCAGATCACAAATCACAACATAGTGAGTAATTATCAATACCGGCATAATAATTATCACGTTTATAAACAAGTATTGAATAGATTACTTATTATTGATAGATTGTGATGGTGATGATGATGATGATGATGATGATGATGATGATGATGATGATGATGATGATGATGATGATGATGATGATGATGGTGGTGGTGGTGTGGTGGTGATGATGATGATGATGATGATGATGATGATGAGATGATGATGATGATGATGATGGATGGATGGTGTGTGTGATGTGTGTGATGATGATGATGATGGATGATGATGATGTGAGTGATGATGTGATGTGATGATGTGTGAGATGATGATGGTGTGGGTGGATGATGATGATGATGATGATGAGATGTGAGATGAGATGTGTGATGGTATGATGATGATATGTGATGATGATGATGATGACGATGAAGCAAATTTTATAAGTGTCATTCCAGACCAGGACAGTTAATTCGTTAATACGGACATGTGACGGTGGGCAACAAATTCCAACACTTGAACTCAATAACACGCGTCGGAAAAAAAAAAGACTTAAAAAAAAAAAAGAAAACAAAAACAGTACATTTCATCAGAAGGAAATAAGGAATGAAATGAGGGGGGGGGGGGGGGGGGGGGAGGTGGTGACCGAGAATATTGTTTGCTTGTTGGGTTTTATTTTCCGATAGTTTTGTTGTATGTTTTGTTTTTGTTTTTTGTTTTTGTGGGTCTTTTTAGTATTTTGTTTGAATTTTTTGTTCATGTTTTTTGGGGTTTTTTTTTAAACTACAAATTGTGTTTTATTTGCTTTTACGTGTACAAGAAGAAGTGAGAGAGAGATAGAGAGATAGAGAGAGAGAGAGATAGATAGAGAGGGAGAGAGAGAGGGAGGGAGAGAGAGGGAGAGAGAGAGAGGGAGAGAGAGAGGGAGAGAGGAGAGAGGGGAGAGAGAGAGGGAGAGAGAGATAGAGGGAGAGAGAGGGAGAGAAAGAGAGAGAGAGGGAGAGAGAGAGTTAGAGAGAGTGAGAGGGTGAGAGAGAGAGAGGGAGAGAGAGAGAGAGAGGGAGAGAGAGAGAGTGAAAGAGAGAGGGAGAGGGAGAGTGAGAGTATGTATGTATGTATGTATGTATGTATGTATGTATGTATGTATGTATGTATGTATGTATGTATGTATGCATGCATATCAAATGTTCATAATAAATTAAGTAGTTAAAAAAACCCACACATATAAGATTATTCATACGTGGGAGTTGTCATGTTTTGTTGCTAAATATAAAGTAAGTATAAATTATTTATTATGCCTGGCCGGCAAAGGAGTCCCGTCTGTTTTTGCGCGCCGTTCTTTACATTCATCCTTGTATTGCTGACATCGTGTACCCCCCCCCCCCTCCCCCCATTTCTCTATCCAAATAAATATGTGTGACAAATTGTCTCCAAACAGTATTATCCACAGAAAAAACTCGATGCTGAAAAATAGACACCAACCGAAAATCTAAAATTCCCGATTGTTGGGAACATATTTTGGCCAATAAAAAAAAATAAAAACAGTGAATTTATTAAAGAAAGCTGACTGCACTCACATTGAAAACCAAATACAAAGAAGAAGAAGAAGAAGAAGAAGAAGAAGAAGAAGAAGAAGAAGAAGAAGAAGAAGAAGAAGAAGAAGAAGAAGAAGAAGAAGAAGAAGAAGAAGAAGAAGAAGAAGATGGCCTTGGCTGGGTCATGGGGCCAGAATAGAAAAAGGATCACTTCCCAAGACAGCCCTGTACTGGACAGCAGATGGGAAGGGAGAGCGGGGAAGACCCTAAGAAACCTGGCAAGGGACCATGGAAAAAAGAATTAAAGGAAGCAGGCCTGAACTGGAATACAGCCACCACAGCAAAAGCAGCCGATCGCAAAAAATGGAGATGTCTGGTGGAGATGCCCAATGTGCCTCAAGGCCCGAAGAGGATTAAGTAAAAGTAAGTAAGTATTGTTGACATCATTAGTAGGGAAGTGTCGTCACGACTGTTGAACCCTATAAAATTTATTCTTCTTCTGATGCATGTCCACTACACGAAGGAAGTAACCACTTTAGAGATATTATTATTAATTTGTTGTTTCTTTCAAGTTTTTTTGGTGGTAAATAACAGCTTTAGGCTACCGTCACGACAATTATAGATTACTTCCGCGTCTTTCTTTTTTTTTTGTTTTAAAATGGCCGGGGGGGGGGGGAGGAGAGGTATGGTTAAAAACTGAGACGTACTATTTTTTACCGCCTTATTAATTGTAGACAACTCAAAGAACATTCGCCATTTAATACCAAAGCACATAACTGAACTTTTGATTAATTCCCTTGTTTCATCCAAATTGGACTATTTTTACTCCCTACATTTTGTACAGAAAAGTCTCAGATACTGGTAAACAGCAGAAATGATGGACAAGCAGAAATTTCAATCGATAATGAAAAACTCGATTACAACTGAGATTAAGGCAAGAATAGGAATGTCAACAGCAACACTAACGAGACTGACAAAAATATGGAAAAGTCCATTTCGAAATAAAAATTAAACTGTACAAATCACTGGTACTTTCCATCTTACTGTATGGCTGCGAGTCATGGACATTGACTGCGGAATTAGAACACAGATTCTCTGCCTTTGAGATGAAATGTTATCGAAAACTCCTGCGGGTGCCGTATACAGAACACAGAACCAATAATAAAGACGTACTAGAAGAGGTACAAGATCGCGCAGGACGACAGGAACCCGTCAGTTAGGTGGTTTGGCCACAATTATGTGAGGTATGAAGGTTTGTGCAGAACGGTGGTAGAAGACACCCTTGGAATAGACCCTAAATACAAATTTCCCCTTGGGGATGAATAAAGGGAATTTATTTATTTATTTATTTATTGTAGGTATGCTGGATATTAACTAAGGAAGTCTGTGTCTCAAATGCACTAGATCGGTTACAATGGAAGCCCCTTCATGCAAGGAGAAAAGAAGCAAGACTTTCACAAACGTATAAAATCGTAAACGGGCACAGCACATCAATAACAGTCCCATCTTATCTCAGGCTGCAACAAAACACATAGATAGTCAATTTATCAATAGATATAATGAAGTTGACGTTACACGGGTCTCTGTTTTTGTTTTTTTTTTTGTTTTGTTTTTTGTTTTTGTTTTTTTGTTTTTTTTTTGCCATCCACGTTTATGAGTAATTCTCACTTAACTGTATTATCCAGACTATAAATGTTCAAGGTTACACAGAGTTTTGTGGTTTGGTCCGTTATACTTCCGCCGGATGGCAATGCTGTGAGCTTCTTAGACAAGCGCATACTATCTATAAGAAAAACCACAGCGGCAAATTTACAGAACCACAGACAAACACGGATGCTTACAAGTTCAGCTCCTTTCCTCGTACCACGTTGATGACTGGAATAAATGGTCATGATCTATATTACCTTTCCATGTGCTCGAGGTCATTGGTCACAATATTGCAAAATGTGCTGAAGGTGACCCACATATTATTGAAAAGTATCCACCGCTTTTGAAATATCTACCATCACGATTGGTCATTTTGTTCAGCTTGACCGTAGCCACCGTTATGTTATAGCCTGACACTGAAATCCCAAAGGACTGGCAGTTTGACGTCATTATTTGGTTTTTGCACCGCCTAGTGAGTTGTTCGTAGAGCTCATGGAAACAAGTTATTTCATTGGTTGAACTAATGAATACAACTCACGGTTTGTTTTCTTTTGTGGCAAAAGACTGGCATTTTGACGTAATTTTTTGGCCATAACTTTACGAAGGCCACGGCTTGACACACGGGTATGTTTACAACTTTCATGAACAAAGCAGGCAAGCAGCGTGTTTACATTTGGTAAGAAATATCCAATCGTTGGACATCAACAAATCATGAGATTGATGACTCGGTTTGACGAAAACACGAATATAGATAGAATGCGCTTGGCCAAGGAGTTCACAACATTGCCATCCGGAAGTATAACGGACCAACACAACAAAACTATAGATAGTATGCGCTTGGCTAAGAGGCTCACAACATTGCCATCCGGAAGTATAACGGACCAACACACAAACTGTGTGTAACCTTGAACGTTTATACTCTGGTTAATATGGTTTAGTGAGAATTACTCATAAACGTGGATGACAAAAAGCAATAACAAAGACCCGAATCACGTCATCTTCATTCTATCTATACGTAACCTTGATCGTTTATAATCTGGTTAATACAGTTTAGTGAGAATTACTCATAAACGCGGATGACAAAAAAGCAATAACAAAGACCCGAGTGACGTCATCATAAAACTATCTATTTAAAAAAAGGTTGAGCTTTTTTTTTAGCGCAATATCTACTCAACGTGCTCAAAGGGGTCCCCGGTCAATAGCAACACTTTATATGTCGGACGAGACATGACACCTGTTAGGCGATATTTCTTTTTTTTTCTGACAGAGACAACGTTGTTACCGGCCAGGTAATCATTTTACACCTGAGTATGGTGAGAGAATGTGAGTAAAGAACTTTTCCAAGGACTCAACTATGCGCCGAGCAAGACTCGAATTTAGGACCTTCCGATCCGAAAGCGAGTGTCAGACCACAAGACTACATAGCCGCTTGTAAGTATAGAAGGAACGCAATTGACGTACCGCAGCGCTTTGTTATTGTTTTTAGCCGCCATTTTAATAAGCAGTTTCTATAAATCAGACTATAAACGTTTAGGGTAACGCATACTGTATGTGTTGGTACATTATATCCAGCTGTTGTGAGTAATTTAGCTTAGGGCATAGCATCAATATACCTGGAAATCAGATCGCACCAATAATTTTACGACATTCAACACAATAATCATGGTCATGCTGGGAGGGTAAACAAAATGTTACTTTTATCTATCTCCCCAAAACCTGCCATTCCTGGTTCGGTATCGATTTCGACTCGTGGTGTCGATTTTTTGCCCAGCCCTAAATGTGAAGACGAGCGAGAGGTGAGCGAGAGCAGAGCGGATTTTTGATAGGGGTTGTCATATATATTGTCATGTTGTGTGATTTGAGATAATATGATTGGACGGGTGGGGTGAGTTGACGGGTATAGGATGGGCGGATGTACGGAAACGTGGCGGGTTTTCATTGGCTCCATTATGATAATGGTGACCACAGCTGAAGAGCATTACAGCTTTACACTGACAAAACAACTTTTGAACTCGTATACGAGTGGACCCTTGTAATTATTGCTCAGTCGCTGATCAAGGGACTGAAGCAGGGAGTAAACGCATTCACTCAATACGGCCTGTGAGACACGGTCCGTCAATAAGGTACCCGAGACTGAAATAAAGAGACATGAAACTTTTGAGAGTGGCAAAACGAATGCACTCAATACGGCCTCTGAGATACAGTCCGTCAATGTCGTGGCACCCGAGACTGAAATAAAGAGACATGAAACTTTGAAAGTGGCAAAGAGATTTCCAATAGAACAGCTTGCGTATCTAGATCAGGCCGTAGCCATCATTAACTTATAGCCTGACACTGAACAAAAATCACGTCAAAAGACAAGTCTTTGGCCACAAAAGAAAACAAATCGTGAGTTGTATTCAAAAGTTCAACCAATGGAATCACTTGTTTCCTTGAGCTCTAGTAACGACAACTCAGTTGACGATGCAAAAACCTAAAAAATGACTTCAAACTATAAGTCTTAGTGGGTTCTAGTGTCAGGCTATAAGTTAACGATGGCTACGGTTCTACTGTCAGGCTATAAGTTAACGATGGCTACGGTTCTACTGTCAGGCTATAAGTTAACGATGGCTGCGGTTCTAGTGTCAGGCTATATATGTTAACGATGACTACGGTTCTAGTGTCAGGCTATATATGTTAACGATGACTGCGGTTCTAGTGTAAGGCTATATATGTTAACGATGACTACGGTTCTACCTACTGCCAGCCTATAATATTAATATGTTAACGATGACTGCGATTCTAGTGTAAGGCTATATTGAGCAGTAAAGTTAGGTGCCCCAAACGTAAACAAAGGTCGAAAGCAGTGCAAACACATGTCTGTCTTGACAGCTCACGTTCCAATGTAAATATAGAAAAATAACCTTTAAATTTGGCTGTAGGTGCAAAAGAAACAATATTATAATACTCGATCATGCATCAAATAATGTTAGATATGTATTTATGGAAAAGTACATTTCTAAATTATCAAAGTTCAGTCTATCTATTTTAGACCAGAGCAAATTACGCGTGTGTGAACAAAACGAGATTATCGGAGCGATTTTCATAATAATTTAGCCTTATATTATTATTTCTGCAACTGTTAGATTATGTAACATATTTCATACTGAAGTGTATGCTACAACTCAACTACAAATTGGAGACCTATATTGTGCGTAAATTATTCCGGTCCCTAACGGAAGTCACAAGCAACTTGTTATTGTTTACGTTTGGGGCAGCAAACTTTACTCTTCTATATGTTAACGATGGCTACGGTCAGGCTATGTCAAGTCCGTAATCACCAATCCCGTTGCTCCTACTCCTTTGCTTATTTATAACAAATTTGATACGGGTTTTCGCATGACGCAGCGTCTGACTTTAAAATGAAGAAAAAAAAACGCAAAAGATAAAACGTGAGCTTTTATAGAGTGCAATATCCACTAAATGTGCTCAAATCAAAGCGCTTTACAAAGGGCCCCTGACCAACAGCAACACGTAACATGTAGAACAAGACACGACGCCTGTTAGGCGATATTACAATTTTTTTTTTTACCGACAGAGACAACGTTGTTAACGGCCAGGTACTCATTGTACACCTGAGTACGGTGAGAGAATGCGAGTAAAAGGCCTTTTTCCAAGAACTCAACTACGTGCCGAGCGAGGCTCGAACCCAGGACCTTCCGATCCGAAAGTGAGTGTCACACCACAAGACCACATAGCCACAACTTCAGTCTTCAGATGAGAAATTACGTCTCTCATGAAATTCTCTCCAACAAATTGGATTCAATTGTCTGATGTCATGTCCGCCCAGCAACCAGCAGCTTGGTTCTAAACAAAGAAAATCGGTATTTTTTAATTCTTCATGTGGCTAGAACGTTTTCACATGTCATGTGATCAGATGTATAAAAGTCAAAACATGATCCGATTTATAATGTTTTTCTCCTCTGGATACACTTTTATGCTCGTCGGAGAAGTATTTCATAAGGGCGTCCCGATAATTTAGAACCAGTTATGCGTCATTACGATGGAAGTGACGTCACGACTGTTGAAGCCTATTGATGCATTGCGTTTATCCAAAAAGCTCACAACAATCCGCCAGTCGGATATAACGTACGAACACACACAACTATAAATAGTATGCGCTTGGCTAAGGAGCTCACAACATTGCCATCCGGAAGCATAACGGACCAACACACAAAACTTTGTGTGACCATGACCGGTTATAGTCAGGTTAATACAGTTTAGTGAGAATTACTCACAAACGCGAATGGCAAAAACAATAACAAAAACCTGAGTGACGTCACCATTATCATTATTATTATCATCATTTTTATTATTATTATTATTATTATTATTATTATTATTATTATTATTATTATTATTATTATATTATTATTATTATTATATCATTATAAATTATTGAAGAAGAAGAAGAAGAAGAAGAAGAAGAAGAAGAAGAAGAAGAAGAAGAAGAAGAAGAAGAAGAAGAAGAAGAAAGAAAGAAAGGAGAATGAAAAAGAAAACAAATAAATATACAACAATAATCTAACTACCGCGGTCAATAACTTTTTAAAACCGTAATCTTGTAGATAGGGCGTTTTTGCGTTGACCTTGTCGCCCTCAGTTGGAAGGAAGACCTTGGCCTGAGTTGGCCTGGCCTGCCCCAGCCACAGCTAAAACTACACAATAGTGGATAATAACATGGCATGTGTCCGTGTGTGTTGTTGCTGTTGTGTGTGTTTGTGAAT
>NC_088370.1:27624576-27632076 GCF_034508935.2 Berghia stephanieae | reverse complement strand
GACAACCCTAGACAGTGATTAGAACTATGACCATCCTATACAATGATTAAAACTATGTCCACCCCTGACAGTGATTAGAACAATGTTCATCCCAGACAGAGATTAAAAAATTGCCCACTCTATATAGTGATAAGAATACAGCGCCCACTCCAGATAGAGATTAAAACCCCAGATAATCATTAGAACAATGCCAATCCCAGACGGTGATTAGAACAATCTCTATTAGAGACAGTGATTAGAACACTACTCACCCCAGAACTAAGCCCATCTCAGATAGTTATTAGAACTATGCCTACCCAAGACAGTGACTAGAACAATGCCCATCCTGGACAATGATTAAAACTATGCCCACCATAGACAGAGAATAGAACTATGACCACCCCAGACAGTGATTAGAACAATGCCCACCATGGGCAGTGATTAGAACAAGGCCCATCCCAGGCAAAGATTAGAACAATGCCCACCATGGGCAGTGATGAGAACAATGCCCACCATGGGCAGTGATTAGAACAAGGCCCATCCCAGGCAAAGATTAGAACAATGCCCACCATAGACAGTGAATAGAACTATGCCCACCGCAGAGTCGATTTGAGATTTAATGGAAGGAAAAAAAAGATATTTAACACTCACGAGGAATGGCAGTCAATCCCTTCCAGAATTTGTGGACGAAGGGTATGGCTAGAGGGAGGGAGCTTGCAACAAAGGTCAGCAACTGGATTGGATTTAAAAGAATCGTAATTTAATTATGATTAAAACAAAACCAAGAACAACAACAATAATAATAATAATAATAATAATGGCTGATGATGATGATGATGATGATGATGATGATGATGATGATGATGATGATAATGATAATGATGATGATGATGATGATGATGATGATGATGATGATGATGATGATGATGATGATGCTACAGTGTAGTAATAATAATTACAGAAGAAGAAGAAGAAGAAGAAGAAGAAAAAGAAGAAGAAGAAGAAAAAGAAGAAGAAGAAGAAGAAGAAGAAGAAGAAGAAGAAGAAGAAGAAGAAGAAGAAGAAGAAGAAGAAGAAGAAGTAGAAGTAGAAGAAGAAGAAGAGTATATTGATGATAACGATGATGATGATGATGATGATGATGATGATGATGATGATGATGATGATGATGGTGATGATGATGATATGATGATGATGATGATGACGACGACGACGACGAACACTTGTTGATATATCAAGTCGTAAAAAGGTACAAATATAACATTTTGTGAAATATATTTTGAAACAAAAATTACCTTGGTCGTTTCAGTTGTTGGCCGTTTTGAATTTCAGGACGTAATTTCACATTAGGTGTCGCTGTATCCTACATCCATGAAGATGTTTGATTGCAATAGGACACCTCATGTTGCCTTCTTTTCATTAATGGTAGGTCGACAGACGAATGTCACTCCACACTCTGTAGGTAGGTGGAATGTTGATTTTTCTATGACATCTCATGTCTTTTTTTCAATGATGGATAGACGACAGACTGATGTCATTACACATGCTGTAGGCAGGTGGAAAGTTGATTTCTCGATGATATCTCTCTTATGTTGTCTTCTTTTCAATGATGACAGGACGACAGACTGATGTCATTACACATGTTATAGGCAGGAAACGTTCACCAGAAAGATACTTTTATTTGATTTTAAAACTCCTAAATCTAAGCTGAGGCAGAACTGTCATAATATTCCTACGTTACAAAATAGTACCAAATAGAATTGCATTAAAATATTTTGAATTAGTAGCATGCCTTGTCGAAGCAGGTTTTGAGTAGTAGTAACAATAGTATTTGCGTTTTGTGTTACCAATTATGAGTTGCGCCTTATAGGACTTGGTGGATTCTGCGCTCTGTATTAATTATTACATTACATTTTATTAAAATACTGGAGTCTATAATATTCAAGCCTACCATGGACCTGCAGCTGAACGTTGGTGCGGCGTCTTCTATTTATGTATCAATAGTCAAGTTATATATGTAACTAAACCAAGAAATTCAAATGTTTTAAGAACTTTGGTTGCAAAATAATTGCTATTTTGGTTGGAAATAGCTATTGATTCTATCATGGGTAATATAAGAGAAAGAATATTCTAAAGTCCGTATCAAAACTGAATTGAAATAGTATAAGACGCCACGTTTCTCAGTGAAATGATTATTTTTTGACGGTGGCATTTGAAAGAATTTTGTTTCTCGGTTCCTCTTTGTCGTTGTTGGTGATGTTGTTGTTATTTGTTGTTGTTGTTGTTGTTGTTGTTGTTGTTGTTGTATTTGTTGTTGTTGTTGTTGTTCACAACATGTGATGGATAGTGGTGAATTGAAATCATTTGTCTGTGCTGTAATTGAGATGGAATCTGTGGATGATAAACAAAATACAAAACATTATTTCATATTTAGGAGATTGTACATATAAGATAATAAAAAAGAGAAAATCATTCACACTGCTATGCTATATTAGAACGAAGTTGACGTCACTCGGTCTTTGTTATTTTTTTGACATCGGTTTAGATAATCTCATTAACTGTAGTTACCAGACTACAACGTCATGTTACACATAGTTTTGTGTGTTGGTCCGATATACTTCCGGGCGGCAATTTTGTGAGCTTCTTAGCCAAGCGCATACTATCATACGGAAAATGAAGTCCTTTTAAAAAAAAAGTAAGAATATGGAGTATTTTTTTTAAAATAACATTTGGAAAAGGGAGTACTTAAAATTCGCAAACAGAAAATGGAGTGTTTAAAAAAAAACATACGAAAATGGAATGTTAAAAAAACAAACGAAAAATGGATTGTTTAAAAAAACATACGAAAAATGGATTGTTTAAAAAAACATACGAAAAATGGATTGCTTAAAAAAACATACGGAAAATGGATTGTTTAAAAAAACATACGGAAAATGGATTGTTTAAAAAACAAACGAAAAATGGATTGTTAAAAAAAACATACGGAAAATGGATTGTTTAAAAAAACATACGGAAAATGGATTGTTTAAAAAACATACGGAAAATGGATTGTTAAAAAAAAAATACGGAAAATGGATTGTTTAAAAAACAAACGAAAAATGGATTGTTAAAAAAAACATACGGAAAATGGATTGTTTAAAAAAACATACGGAAAATGGATTGTTTAAAAAACATACGGAAAATGGATTGTTAAAAAAAAAATACGGAAAATAAAGTGCTTTAAAAAAAAACGTGAGCTTTCATTTGAAGTAATAATATCCATGAAATAGTATTCTCAAGGCGAAACACAATGGGTCAGACCGACGTGCACATATTAGCAGGTCTGATAACCGAACGCATTTATAGACTTGCTTTAACTCACTCGATCCAAACACCGACTATATCCGTAGTTTACCCGGGTTACTTTTTATCCCATGCCTATTCATTATTACATTCTTTGGAGACAAATTATAGGCGTAGTATCAAAGATAATGTTCTTAATGTTTACATTTTCGCGAAGTTGAATAAAACTATTTATGTACATGTTAATTTTAATACCTTTTTTTTTCAATTTTGGAAAGTAGTAAAAATCTCTAGGATTGAGTGAGTTAACATTTCTCAAAACGCATAAATTACATCAGCCATAGATTACATGCAAAATTAAGAGAGAGAGAGAGAGAGAGAGAGAGAGAGAGAGAGAGAGAGAGAGAGAGAGAGGGAGAGAAAGAGAGAGAGAGAGAGAGAGAAAGAGAGAGAGAGAATAAGTAGGAGTGAAATATCTATTCAATGTTATAGTTAGATATCATTTATCGTTATAACAAGTGTAACCAAATGACAAATTGCCACATTTATGGACAATAATGATCTATTATTAGTATTATTATTATTGTTATTATTATTATTATTATTATTATTATTATTATTATTATTATTATTATTATTATTATTATTATTATTATTATTATTATTCATTATTATTTATTATTATTATTATTTATTATTATATTATTATTATTATTATTATTATTATTATTATATTATTATTATTATTATTATTATTATTATTATTATTATTATTATTATTATTATTATTTATTATTATTATTATTATTTTTATTATTTTATTATTATTATTTATTATTATTATTTTATTATTTTATTATTATTATTTATTTTTATTATTTATTTATTTATTATTCGTTATTATTATTATTATCGTTATTATTATTATTATTATTATTATTATTATTATTATTATTATTATTATTATTATATTATTATTATTATTATATTATTATTAATAATTTACTTTTAAAAGGTAATTCAAATAAAAATGAAATAAAATGTTAAATTTATGGAAATACTGAAGGGGATTTACGTAAAAAAAAATAAATTTAAAAGCATTGTTTAAGATTTTGTTTGAAAGTGGATTCTGAACAAATTATGACCCCTCGTCTCAAAACGGTATTATGCGAAATGAGTAAGATGCTGAAAATTGAATTTATAGCCAGAAGCTCGAAGGAAAAAATAATGATAAGTATTGAAATGTAGGCCCGAGCTTCAATTTATTTCAATCCACAGTTATCTATCTTCGTTTTATAAATTGAAGCTTACATTTCAATACTTATCGTTATTTTTATTTTTTTTAATACGAGGTGTCACTTTAAGCCAATTTAGAATAAAAATAAAAAGTAACGTTGTTCTAACATGTATAATACAGTAGAGCTCAATTATACCAAACACGTTTAAAACGAATTGATGGAAAATACGAGGTCACGCTGGTTGCGAGCTTTCCCCAATTATTATATATTATCTCCTTGAATAAAGAATTTATTCTATAAATAATTTATGATATAAATAACTATTTTTTGCCTGGGTTTGCTCTTTATTCCTTAGCCCTGTTGCATTCGAGGGTCCCGATAGCGCAATGGGTTTTTTTATGCTATATTCCTGTCTGTTTTCCTCATCACAGCAATGGTATTTTTCAGGCAACGCACTATAGTTTTTGCTATGAGACATGAAAAAAATAAATTATTCCAAGCCAACAAAGCATCATCTGAGAGTATCTTCTTGGCAAAATAATAATAATAATAATAATAATAATTATATATTATTATTATTATTATTATTATTATTATTATTATTATTATTATTATTATTATTATTATTATCATTATTATATTATTATGACAATAATAACAAAAACAACAACAACAACAATAATGACGATGATGATGATAATGATGATGATGGTGGTGGTGGTGGTGGTGTTGTTGTTGTTGTTGGTGGTGGTGGTGAAATAACTTTATTTGAAATCCGTTAGAAATATATTTCTTATAATTTATTGGTGTGGATAAGAACTTATAAACGCGGATAGCAAAAAAACAAAAACAAAACAATAACAAAGGCATGAGTGACGTCAACTTCATTCTATCTATGCCAGACGATGCATTTTGACGTCATTTTTTTGGTCAGTATCAGGCCATAAGTTTACGACGGCTACGATCTATGTCAGATCGTGTCAAGTCGGTAAACATCCTCTCCCTCATAATGTTTTTATATTTAATACATGGGAACTTTGGCACGAATTTTGCACATGTGATTTCTTCTCATTAATAAGTTCTCTCAGACTATAAACTTTTTAGGTATTTGTACGGTTGATATAACGGGGAAAATGGTGTTTATTTCATTTAAACTCGCACCATCAATACAGAATGCCATGTTTACCGACTTGAAATTGAACGCTCACATACTGAAGGAACCCCTAAGTTTCATGTCTCCATATTATTAATTGATTTCGTTTTAGTCCACTGTGTCAGGCTAGAAGTTGACGAAGGCTACTATTAAATTCGTCGAATAATAAATTATTCCATAACCTCTTAAAAGAGGGTACAGAGTACCAACTGAAACATTGGCCTTTCAACCCATCCTTTTTAAACAGCCTGAAATACAATAATAGGATTCTGAGTAACTGGTTCTAAACTATCCGAACAATGGCGGACGCCCTTATGAAATATTCTCCGACGAACATAAAAGTGTTTCCAGCGGAAAAAAATGTTATAAATCTGAACATGTTTTGACTTTTATACATTCTGATCACATGACATGTGAAAAAATTATCGCCAGCGTGAAGAATAAAAAATACAGATTTTCTTTGTTTAGAACCAAGCTGTTCGTTACTGGGCGGAGTGACATCAAACTGTTGAATCCTATTATTATAATCTAGGAACAAACTGAATGGTAATAAATGTAACTCTTCATCTCGAACCAGTAGTACGTCGGGATGTGCTGGAAATTTAATTTATATTATTATTATATTATTATATTATAGAAATATAATAAAAAAATAAATAAAAACAAAATTCCCTTTATTGATCCTATAGGGGAAATTTGTCTCTCGGGTCTATTCCAAAACAAGACGGGAATAACCCAGGCGTCAGACTATAGCCATCGATAACTTGTAGCCTGGCACTGACCAAAAAATGACGTCAAAATGCCAGTCTTTGGCCACAAAAGAAAACAAATCGTGCGTTGTATTCAATAGTTCAACCAATGGGACCACTTGTTTCCATGAGCACTACTAACGACAACTCACTAGGCGGTGAAAACAAACAAATAATGACGTCAAAATGCCAGTCTTTTTGGGTTTCAATGTCAGGCTATAACTTAACGGTGGCTACGGTCAGACGCAGTGAGCTGGGGCGAGCGAGGTGACTTGCTCAAGGCCACACAGCGCAGCGGCGGGTGATCGAACTCCGTGCCTTTCGGGTACAAAGCAAAAGACGGTATCGCTAAGCCACGCTTCCCCTTCAACACGAAACTTGAGGTTAAATTCTATTCGATATGGTGAATAATTAATCGACGGTCGGCAGTTCAAACCTATGAAGTCTACATAATACGAACTTTGCGCACCATGTTTGATGACATCAGAGGTCTAATCCGCCCAAAAATTAAATAAAACATGGTGCGCAAAGCTTGTATGCGTAGCTTCAGAACTTTGATCCGCCGATCGTGAAAATCGACACTTCAGAGCTTTGATCCGCCGATCGTGAAAATCGAGACTTCAGAGATTTGATCCGCCGATCGTGAAAATCGGGACTTCAGAGGTTTGATCCGCCGATCGTGAAAATCGAGTCTTCAGAGGTTTGATCCGCCGATCGTGAAAATCGGGACTTCAGAGGTTTGATCCGCCGATCGTGAAAATCGGGACTTCAGAGGTTTGATCCGCCGACCATCAAAATACGATTTCTTACTTTAAAAAAAAAAACAAACTTAAAAGTACATCTTTCTTATCATTTAAATTTTAACGTGACTTTTAAGGGTTCTAGTCATTCCGGCACAATACAGGGCTGCCTTCTTGAAATTTCAGAAATTCGTAGTTTCCACGGGGGGGGGGGGGGGGAAGAAGAAAAAGTCACTTTAAATAAATAATTTGCCTTAACATTTATCCAAAAATGCTCCAAGGTCCTGAATAAAGGATTTAAGGAACTAAACTTTTCTTTTCAACAAGATCTATTGAGTCAAAGAAGCGAATGTTGTTCT
>NC_088370.1:27599576-27619576 GCF_034508935.2 Berghia stephanieae | reverse complement strand
ATTGAAGGGTTTATTATAATAACGGGTCAGTGTTTGGACGGTCAAGAATCCTTTAAATGTGTCAGTGCATGACATAATCAGTCGGAAGGTGAAAATGTTGGATTTGCATTTTCTGAAAGAATATGCTCCCCAGAGCATTTTAATCTCTATTTGAAGTAAATCGGGTGATTTTTCATGATGTTATAGTCAGATGTATGGGAAAGGTATCCAGCAACTTTTCTCAAATTTCATACTTTTTCATTTTGACTAGCTGGAAAAAATATTTAGAAGTAAAATTAAGCTTTGATATTTCCTGAAGATGTACAAAAAGGGTTGATTTAATCATTTATGACAAGAACTCATTTTGGATAAAAATTGACCTTCTAACTAAACTTGGCAATACCTCAGTTCAAACCTTTTCATCATCGAACTGATTATATTATTCACTGTAACAAATTATGCCAACAATCTTCCCATCAATAACATTTACTTAAGCTCAGTTTCTATACCATTAAACAACCACCAGATCTATCAGACCTATTTAGTTACCCTAATCCTGCTAAGTGGACAGGAGGGAACTTTCAACACAACCTGGGATTCAAACCTAACCCTTCGCTTGTGAAGTGAGTGATCAATCGATTACTGAGCTAATGACCCCCCCCCCCCCCCCCCCCCCCCCCCCCGCCCCGCAAATGAACATTGTCAATAATTTATCATGACAAGGCATTTCTAAAATTAGCCAAGCAATGTATTTTCGTCGGCCAATGACCACACACGTTCTGATGTCAGCAAATTATGGCAACACAAGCAACACAAGAAAAGGCGATTGGTGGTGTGATTCAGAAATTATATTCACACAACAACAAAAACAAAAAAAATTGAGCTTTTATATAGCGCAATATCCACTAAAAGTGCTCAAAGCGGTTTACAGGGGGAACACTTAACATGTAGAACGAAACATGACGCCTGTTAGGCGATATTACATTTTTTTTTCGGACAGAGACAACGCTGTTAACACCCGAGTACGGTGAGAGAATGTGAGTAAAGAACCTTTTCCAAGGACTCAACTAAACTATGCGCCGAGCGAAGCTCGAACCCAGGACCTTCCGATCCAAAAGCGAGTGTCATACCACAAGACCACATAGCCGCACACAAGCACAGTGCTGTCTGTTTAATGAACCTGATGATGATGAGTCAATCAACTCAAAATTTACGATTCGAGTGTTGAAAAAAATTGAACTCAAATTTCTATGGTCCTTATAGCCAAGACATGTTTCCACTTAGTAAGAGAACTCTACGGAGCTTTTTGTTTGAGCACAAAGAGATAATTTCTGCATTTAACTCACTCTAAAAATGAGCATGTACAGAGATAGTTTTATTCAACTATCATTAACATGCAAAAACTAAAAATATTATCTTTGATACTACGCCTTTAATTTGTCCCATAAAAATGTATACTACGGATATAGTCGGTGTTAGGGTTGAGTGAGTTAATATCTTATATATTTCGCTCACTTATCGAAGAATTCTTTCCCAATGACAAGACATGAAAATGGTTTACGTAACTTTTAAGAAATTATTGATTGTATTCAAAATATTGGGAAGAACCACTAACTGTTATCGATTCAATGCAAGTACTCCCACCTCATTGTCATACTCGCAAACTTGGAAAGTTGACACACAACCCATGAGATAAAGCTAATGGCATCTGTTTTAACCCTCTCCTTACTCCTTACCAACCATAGGAAAAGCCTCACATTCGTTACGATGCAACCAACAATTTTATCATTCTGATTGCTTTTGCATATCTCAAAATTTAAAGATTTTTTTTGTTATAGCTATAAATACTTGACACTGTATTATAGAGTTCATTTCTGTCTGAATAAGAAAATTATATATTTGTGTTGGGTGGGTGTGACGTTTTGGTGGAAACTGAAAATGGCTGGTAAGGAGAGAGTTAAATAGGATTTGACGAAACACATTCAAAAGATACACTCAAACATTTACAAACTAAGATATTCAAAACTAAAAATTATAAGAGTAGCTACACAACATGGATGAATTACAGTAGAAAAACTCATCCCCCCCCCCCACCAAAAAAAAACACCAAAAAATCCGTAACCCTCCTACTATATATTTGACTGTCTCTCTTCCAGCTAAGGATCCCCGACACGACCAGGAAAAGAGCCTAACGATCTCAATCCAGAACAAAGACAGAGAGCAACTTAGAAGACAAGACAACGAGGACGTAGAAGACACAGCGAGTGAACCCTTTGCCCACCTTGGGAGGTCATAAGACCCCAACAAAGATGAGGAGGAGGATAAAGAAGGGGAGTGTATGATGATGATGATGATGATGATGATGATGATGATGATGATGATGATGATGATGATGATGATGAGTAGGAGAAGGAGGAGGAGGAGGAGGAGGAGGAGGAGGAGGAGGAGGAGGAGGAGGAGGAGGAGGAGGAGGAGGAATAAGAAGAAGAATATAAGAGGGAAAAAGGAAAGCAGCAAAGGGGAAAATAAGATTTTGCTTTTGAGAGAAGGCAAAACAAGCACCAGCAGTTCAAAGCTAGAGTCACGCTCTTGAAGAAACATAACTCGTACAGAACAAACTGTCTATTGAAAGAATCAGTCGCTTATCTTTCTTCTACTGGGATGGTAATGGCGGGGGTTTCAATTTACCGCTAGCAAGCCTCGACAAGATAAAACAACCACGAGATGGTGCAATGACGGCAGCCTCCTCCTCCTCCTCCTCCTACTCCTCCTACTACTACTACTACTACTACTACTACTACTACTACTACTACTACTACTACTACTACTACAACTACTACAACTACTACTACTACTACTACTACTACTACACTACTACCACCACCACACACACTACTACTTATTACTACTATACTACTAATACTACTACTACTACTACTACTACTACTACTACTACTACTACTAATACTACGACTTCTACTACTACTACTACTACTACTACTACTACCACCATCACCACTATTATTACTGGCAGGTTTAACAGCATTTCTATAATATTGCTGGACATTTCTTTAAATACAGTTGCAATGCCCAATCAATATTACTATTAAATATTATGTATGGGTCAATAGGGGAGGGGGGGGGGTGGACTGTTATGGGCGTCTTCACCTCCCCTACCACCTGATTTGTTATTTTTTTAACTTAAAAAAAAACACCATTAAATTTATTTTCTTTATTACTTTACTAATTTGATGATTACGACAACGACGATGATGATGGTAATGATAATGATGATGATGATGATAATGATGATGAAAAAACTGATGATGGTGGTGATGACGATGATAACGATGATGACGATGACGGTGATGACGAGATGATGATGATGATGATGATGATGATGATGATGATGATGATGATGATGATGAATCTGATGATGTTGAATTTGATGATCATGATGATGATGATGATGATGATGACGACGACGACGACGATGACGATGGAAGTATGATACAATGCTATGCGTTTAGGTAAAATATACAGCATGCGCCCGCCAAGTCAAGCATACCAAGACACAACACTTTGTGTAACCTTTAATAATAATAAAAATAAAAAAAAATAATAATAATAATAATGATAATAATAATAATAATAATAATAATAATAATAATAATAATAATAATAATAATAATAATAATAATATAATAATAATAATAATCATAAGACTCTTATAGAGCGCACGGTATCCTCAACAATGAGGCTTTTGTCGCTTTAACGTTTCTAATCTGATATACTTTTTAGTGAGAACTAATCACTAACAAGCTGTCTAGAATATTATTAACAAAGAGCTTCTACAGAAAACAAGACGAGAGTACTTACCGATTCAAAGTGGAGTCTACCTCCTCCGCCACGATGGACAACAAATCACGCCAGAGTCTTGTATCGTCATCAACAGATTAATAATACAGCATTGTATCAAATAATCCTGTCCAATCAAATCACAGGAGCTGACACCAAAACATATCCTTGGCCTGATTCTCACACAATGTCCTCCTCCCCTCTATTGACTTAATTAACTGCGCGCCTTTTATAAATATCTATTGTTCTATTTTAATTCTTGCTTCCTTACAAAGGAGCATATTATTATATCTTGCCCATCAATGTCTTTGTTTATTCATCTTTACAACGCCACTACCACATGATCTCATTCGTATGTAGTGTTTCATTCATCCTGTTTTGTTCATAAAGGGGAAACCCGAAACATCCATTTTTTCTGTTTTCGTATTTTAAATTGAAGCATATAATAAATTTCACGTTGTTATTTTACACAATGTCGTGGCATCGTATCATCGGGAGAAATTCCATACACAAACGCCATTTCAATGACTAGAAGGAAATATACGGAACTGCTCAGCTGGAGTTAAGTTAAGTTTTGTTTACCTAAATAAACTGGACTGGCCGTATTATTAATATTAAATACGGATAAATATTGCATCTACAATTCGGGTTTTTATTTTGTTAGGGTTAGAACGCCAGGGACTCGCGCCCATCACATGTTTATTTCGTTCCAATTTTCACTAGAGTCAATACTGAATTGCAAAACTATTTCAAACGTCCATCCATTTTTTTAGCCTTTAATATAGCGCAATATCCACTAAACGTGCTCAAAGCGCTTTACATTCTTGATCACAATGAGTAAGTAATCAGAAGAGATTAAATAAGACCTGAATCTGATTCTGAATGTTACTGGAAGTTGGCTCAATTCGTCTTTAATTAATAGTGTTCGTGGCAGCCATTGTTCGCGTTTAAGCTAGGCTGACGTGTTTTGTTTGGTAATCTTCGCGTGAAGGTGTCGAAATCTGTTGTGTTCACACATCTAATAAATTTGTTCTGAATCCATTTATTGCTATGTATCCTCTAATTCTCCCGTGTTGTGATTTCAATTCAAGCCTCTCCAAAGTCAGAAACATTGCCAGTATGGAGTGAATGCGTCATTTGCTACTTCTATCCTGCTTCAGTCACTTGGAAGGTCCCAAACGACAGAAATGGAAACAGATAAGATATTTCAGTATGGTGGTAGCTTATCGTGATCAACGTGACGTGTGATTTGTGAGTTTTATTCACTTGTGGCCTTTTGAAATGTTTACATTGTGTAACTTGTCCTAATTCTACTGTTCATTTTGATGGACATCTTCAATCTTCAATGACTTGTATTTGCAAAAGGCCCCCACGGGCCCATCACGGCAAATGTTCAATTACAGTACATTCCTCCACTCTAAACAGGGAACAGTCCCAGATTACTTGGACGAACAAGTGCATTCAAAACTGTCTTGAAAGTTTCCAAGCATTCATCATTCGTTGCCATGTATCTGGAGGGAATCAAGATCTTTTTGGAGTTCATGTGCATCTGCGCTACTATATTCTATTTTTCTGAAAAGAAGGCCATCGTCCGCGAACAGTTTAAGCCTTGTTTGTGGAGATAATTCGTTTTCGAGGTCATTTATAAATAAATATCAAGAAGCATCAAGGCCCACGTACTTGTTCCTTTGCGGTACTCCTGATAAGATCCTAAAATTTTCGCTTGAGTTTCTGTCAATGACAACTTGTTACGTTCGATTGCAAAGCCAGTCCTTGAACCAAAGTCGAAGATTTTGCGGTCGTTGTTCCATACTCCCTGACTGATTTGTTTCTTTACAAAACAAGAGTGGATCAAACCAGTCACAAATTATACCTTCTCAATATAAAATATACACACAGTGCAAGTTCTTTCTATAGATAGTATGCGCTTGGCTGAGAAGCTCACAATATTGCCATCCAGAAGTATGACGGACCAACACACAAAAGTATGTATAATCTTAAACGTTTATAGTCTGGTTAATACAGTTTAGTGAGAATTACTCATAACCACGGATGGCAAAAAGCAATAACAAAGACCCGAGTGAAGTCAACGTCATTCTATCTATAAATATATTGATTAAGACGATACACAGGTTGTCAACGTTTTTGTGAGTAGATCACACCATCTCTGCAAAAGCTCACCTCTCGTGGCCAGGAAGAGGTGCCGTAAAACAGTCGAGTCCTGGGTTCAACTCCCCAACGACGCAAAAGTTGTTTGGGGTTTTTTTTTTAATTCTCTATTGTCTTCTAAAACTTCTAAACTCACTTCATTTCTTGTTATTAAATAAATAAATGCCTGCTCCACTCATCTGATATTGCTAAAAAAAGAGCTTGTTATGATAGGTGACTGGTATTGTCTTCTAACCCTTCTAAAACTCATTTCATTTCTTGTTATCTAGATAAATGCCTATTCCACTCACTTTTCTGATGTTGCTAAAAAGGAGCTGGTTATAATATTAGAAGACGGGTCTGTTTTACTGTGTTGTTGGATGAAGACCGACTTGTTTCCGAAGTGTCCTGTGTTCAAATCCACTTTTCCTTTTATTTAGCAGACGTGAAGCTGTTTCTACTGCTAGTTGCTCCAGCAGATGTTGATGTTGTTTTTGTTGACGACTATGATGATATTGTTTGTTGTTGTTGTAAAGATGATGATGATTTTAATGATGATGTTTTTCATTATTCTTTATGTTGCTGTTGTTATGGTTATACTTTTTTTTTCATAGAGCTTCTGTTGTTGTCGTTATTTTTGTTGTTGTCATTGTAATCGTTGCTGTTGTTATCTTTTTTTTTTTAAAATATCTGTTGTTTGGAGGAATGGATTTCTCTGTTTCTTCTCTTTTCTCTCTCTATTTCTTTCTTTCTTTTCCTTTTTTTTTTTCTCTTTCCACTTTTATCTTGTAACAACCACCCAGTTGTCAATGGCGCCATAACTCTTGTTGCTGTTGTTGTTGTTGTTGTTGTTGTTGTTGTTGTTGTTGTTGTTGTTGACGTCACGTATCTATGACTATCAGAAAACATTCATTTGTAGCTTGTAGCTCTTACCGCGTGGACTGTTAATCACTCTGTTATTTTTTGTAGTATCATGCCTGACAATCTGGAGATAAAGAAAGGAAAAAAATGGATTTATGCGAGAAAACAATAGACAGTATGCGCTTGGCTAAGAAGCTCACAACATTGCCCTACGGAAGTATAGCGGACTAACACACAAAACTCTGTGTAACGGACTGGTCTTTTGACGTAATTCTTTTAGGTTTTTACACCGTCTTGTGAGTTGTCGTTAGTAGCCCTCATGGAAACAAGTGGTCCCATTGTTTGAACTACTGAATACAACTCACGATTTGTTTTCTTTTGTGGCCAAAGACTTGTCTTTTGACGTCATATTTTGGTCAGTGTCAGGCTATAGATAGAATGCGCTTGGTCAAGGAGTTCACAACATTGCCATCCGGAAGTATAACGGACCAACACACAAACTCTGTGTAACCATGAACTTTTATAGTCTGGTTAATACAGTTTAGTGAGAACAACTCACAAACGCGGATGGCAAAAACAATAACAAAGGCCTGAGTGACGTCATCTGCATACTATCTATAAGTTAACGATGGCTACGGTTTAGCCAGGTATAGATAGTATGCAGATGACGTCACTCGGGCCTTTGTTATTGTTTTTGCCATCCGCGTTTGTGAGTTGTTCTCACTAAACTGCATTAACCAGACTATAAAAGTTCATGGTTACACAGAGTTTGTGTGTTGGCGTTTACTCGATGCAGTGTGAATCTGCCAGCGCATCTTCAATTAGTGATCAGGCGTATCAGGCTGTTATTGTTTATGGTTTTGAGTTTTCTAAACTGTAACCTTTCTGGACCATTGCGCATTACCTTCGATTCTATCTATATCCGTGTATAGATAGTGTGCGCTTGGCGAAGAAGCTCACAACATTGCCATCCAGAAGTATAACTGGCCAATACACAAAACTGTGTGTAATCATGATCGTTTATAGCCTGGTTAATACAATTTAGTGAGAACTATTCATAAACGCGGATGGCAAACAACAATAACAAAGACCTGATTGACGTCATATTCGAACTATCTATATCCGTGAAACGGACTATAGCAATACGATTCAATAGTCTGATGTCACGCCGCCCGGCAACGGCGGCCATCTTGGTTCTAAACAAAGAAAATCATTACTTTTTATTTTTCATGCTGGCTAGAACTTTTCATATGCCTTGTGATCAGAATGTGTAAAAGTCAAAACATGATCAAATTTATGTGGTTTATTTCCTCTGGATATCCTTTATGCTCGCCGGGGAAATATTTCATACGGGCGTCCGCCATTGTTCCGATAGTTTAGAGCCAGTGTTACTAAGTTACCTTGCGTCATTAGGAAGGAAGTGACGTTACGTGTTGAGGAGTATTGCATTTCTATCAACTGAGTTATTGGGACCCCCTGCATTTAATGGTAGATAGCTATAATAAACGAAAAAAAAAGGAAAAGAAAACATTTATAACGTATTTTTACAATTTTCAAATTAAGTCGCTAAATATGCGGCTATGTGGTCTTGCGGTATAACACTCGCTTTCGGATCGGAAGGTCCTGGGTTCGAACCTCGTTCGGCGCATAGTTGAGTCCTTGGAAAATATTCTTTACTCATATTCTCTCACCGTACTCCTGTGTAAAATGAGTACCTGACCGTTTACAGCGATGTCTCTGTCCGAAAAAATTGTAATATCGCCTAACAGGAGTTATGTCCCGTCCTACATGTTAATTGTTGCTGTTGACCAGGGACCCCTTGTAAATCACTTTGAGCACGTTTAGTGGAGATTGCGCTATATAAAAGCTCAATTTTATTTCTACACGTAACGACAGCTATAATTAATAAAATATAGATAGAAAGTAAACGGTGCCTTGGTGCCTTGGGACATTAATCAAAATAACCGGAAATATTTAATGACAGCTTTAATGAAAAAAAAAAGTAAACGATAATTATATAATATAAAAGGTTCTTGGCGCAGTGTTACAATAATTAAAATAGCTAACTGTATAATTAATTATTTAGCTCATTAAATGACGGGTGTTACTAAAACATGAAAATTAAATGGATTGTGAATTGAGTTCGATAGGTGACGGGTTAAAAAAAAAAAAGAGAGAGACATATTATTATTATCCAAAACCCTTACCTTTCGTCGTGATATTGTCACAGAACACAGTGTGTTACTCATAAGATGCTGATTAATATTAATATCAATAACAATACACACCTTTCTTACAGGTGTATGTATGTATTTATGTATGTATGTCCTCGAAATGAGAATTCAGCACAATGAATAAATTATCAAAAACTACAAAATCATTTCTAAAAAATAAAACTTTCAAATGTTGTTTATCTTGAGTTGTATCGCTAAATAAATAAATAAATAAATAAATAAATAAACAAACAAACAAATAATCACCAACTATCTTCACGAATCCAAAAAAAAAAAAAAAAAGAATCGTATATATATTAGAAGAGTGAAGGGAGAGAAGTGTGAACTGAGCGCCCAAAGAACTCACTGACCAGCGGAATGTGTAGCCGCTGGATCGTAAGGTGACTGAACGCCGGGCATGAAAGAGAGAGAGAGAGAGAGAGAGAGAGAGAGAGAGAGAGAGAGAGAGAGAGAGGATGTAATAAACGACATGTGAGGAATATTTCTATTTAGTTCACAAAATGAAGGGAGAGAGTAGGAGGAGGAGGAGGAGGAGGAGGTTGCTGGCCATTGCCGGCCGGCCACCTTGAGCGTCGTATGATTATTAGCAGGCAAGCTTGCTGGCTGACAAGCAGCATTGCAACGGACAGAGGCGGCAGTAGCTAAGCCTTGAGTTTTCCCGCCCGCCGCCTGTCTTGACGGTCCGCGAGCTGTTGAACTCCCTAGTAGTACTCTATACTAGGTTGCTTGTTCGGTCGTCGCGTACTTTCGGTCGGTCAATGGCCATTCTTGAATCGCTGGAATAGTTACACTCGATTGAACCACTTCACAGATTAAATAAGTAAATGTACGTTTGTGTCCAGAAAGACATGGGAGTTGACACACCCGTCTATTCAAATTAATAATTATATTTATACTTCATAAGAGAGAGAGAGAGAGAGAGAGAGAGAGAGAGAGAGAGAGAGAGAGAGAGAGAGACCCACCAACAACCCAAAAAAAAAAAAAATAATAATAATAATAATAATAATATAAATAAATAAATAAATACCCCCGCAATTTCGTTCGAAAGAGTTGTTTTTTTTGTTTTTGTTTTTTGTTTGTTTGTTTTTGTTTTTTTTTTGGTTTTAAATTCTTTTTTTTTTTTCAATTTTCATTTTGTAATTTTCTATCAATGAATGAGGGACAAATTTTCTGCCCTTTAAATAATATGACCGGTCCCCAGATGCTTGCTCTGATCATGGAGGAAATAAACTACGTACCTCCATGACTCTATATATGGCTCTGATTAAAGTTAAGCCATTGTCGATCCTCCGAAAACCTTTTGACAAGCTTATCCGTCTGATTGGACAGATAAGATAATAGGAGGTTGTTCACCCATATTGATTTCTTCCATAAATTAAACAAATCTGCGAGGAAATGTTTAACAAACGTGAAGACAATGCCTTTTAAGCTCAACGAATAGATAGTACGAAGTTGACGTCGCTCGGGTCTTTGTTATTGCTTTTTGGCATCCGCGGTTATGAGTAATTCTCACTAAACTGTATTAACCTGACTATAAACGTTCAAGGTCTACTCAGAGTTTTGTGCGTTGGTCCGTTATACTTCCGGATGGCAATGTTGTGAGCTTCTTAGCCAAGCGCATACTATCTATACATGCTACTTATGGTAGGTAAAAGCCAATCTATCAACTCATCAATACCACCGGTGCTCTTCGCCATTCCGTTTGTCAAATGACATTATATCATTATGCCTCAACAGATTTTCTAAAAAATTATTAATTTGAGCCAACGGGTGGTAAAATTACCCTTAATTTACAAAAGGGTAGCAAGTTACTCGTATATCAATCTGTAAATAAGAATTGAATAATGTTCAGATCTTCCAGTAATTCTATGTTTGTAAGCAAAAAAAAATATTTTTTAAAAATTGTAATTCGGCTGTACTGAACATTTTGGCTCCCAAACCTGTTTCTTTTAAAATAATAATAATAATAATAATAATAATAATAATAATAATAATAATAATAATAATAATAATAATAATAATAATAATAATAATAATAATAATAAATAATAATAATAATAATAATAATAATAATATATTATTATTATTATTATTATTATTATTATTATTATTATTATTATTATTATTATTATTATTATTATTATAAGAAGAAGAAGAAGAATGTCGGTTGCATCATAACGAATATGACGATTTTCCTATGGTTGGTAAGGAGAGGGTTAAGTATAGCTTTAATTTTTTTTTTTTTTTTTTAACTCACTCAACCCTAACACCGACTATATCCGTTGTTTACCCGGGTTACTTTTACCCCACGCCTATTTATTACATTATTATAAGACAAATTATAGACGTAGTATCGAAGCTAATGTTTTTAGTCATTTGCATGTTAATGAGAGTTGAATAAAACTATCTGTGTACATGCTCATTTTTAATGCATTTTTTCCCATTTTGAACAGTATCAAAAATCTCTAGGATTGAGTGAGTTAAACCAACCCAACCATGTATTTAACCAGTCAACTGCCGTACTCCTAGAAAACACGTATTTAAAAATTTGGCCAGAAAATTCGTCCTTCAAATTATAATATCGATGGATTTAAATGACCCTCATCTTGAGAAAAACTCTCAAGCCTAAAATTTCCTTGAAGACGTCGCGAGGTCCCAGGTTTGAAAGTTTTTGCCAACATGAGTGAGGGTCGTTCATTTTAATCGATCGATATAATAAATAATAATTTGAAGGACGAGTTTTATGGCCAAATTTTTAAACACCCTTATTTTTAGAGTACGACAGGCAATTATTAACTGGTTAACAAACATTTTAATAGCTTTCCTTGACACAATATTCTAAAATACTATTTTGGCTCCTTTTTATGACTTAGGTTCTCTTTGCTCTTTGTATCCATTTTGCCAACTGTGCTGAGCGAGGTTTAATGACCTCCCTCCGACCATGGTATTTACTATAGTAACTAGAATAATATAGGGTAATATTAACAAGCCGTCTTGGCTTGGGAGCGGGTCTTTTAAAAAAAAAATAATTGTTGTCACATTGCCTTATTGATAGTGATGATGATGATGATGATGATGATGATGATGATGATGATGATGATGATGATGATATTATTATTATTATTATTATTATTATTATTATTATTATTATTATTATTATTATTATCATCACACATGGCATATGTTTTGAGCCGTACCCCGTTTCATCAGGCTCTAGGCGCTCGTTGTGCAATGTTCATAGCAACAAACTCCGATGTCAATTATTAAGTACTAATATTCAGATTGACCAAATACAATATTATTATTTATTGTATATTCTGGCCGGCAGTAATCCTATTATTTTTTTTATTTTTTTTTTTTTTACATACTTCACGGGGTGGCCAAAATCTGAAGATTACAAAAGTGCCTATAAAATGTTTAGCCAGGTTAGATTTTATATTTCTGGCAATAAGAAGAGCTCCAGCATCGCGAGTCGGGGCAATCTCTACCTGACAAAGCAAGGAAATATCTACAACACCCCCACCTCTCTCTCTCTCTCTCTCTCTCTCTCTCTCTCTCTCTCTCTCTCTCTCACCACACACAACACACACACTCATCCTCTCTCTCTCTCTCTCTCTCTCTCTCTCTCTCTCTCTCTCTCTCTCTCTCTCTCTCTCTCTCACCGAAGTTCATCCCATTTTCTAAGCTTGAAATGGACAACAGCAATTGAAGGCTGATTTTCCAAAACTCATTAAGCCAATTTTTCTACTTTTTGACATTTTCCATCCATGAGATGAATTGAAACGTAAATTTTATTTTAATCGTCAACGGGCACATGCATTTCCTTAGATTTGTGTAAATTTGAAGTTTAAAAATGATAAGATAAGAGACCAAAAAGAGAAATTTTAGGGGAAATAATCATCAATATCTCAAAATGGGGAAAAAATTAAGTTAGGGAGTTTTGGAACCACTCTTCAATTGCTTTCTACTCTTTGGATAGTCTATTGAAAGGTACTTTCCGCCAGATCTAACATACCCGGCTACCCAATCACTGTTTTGAGAGAGGGTCCGGAATAAAAAAAATCTCGACCTGACCAGGGATCGATCTCGGTCCCTTTGAGTGTGGAGTCCACCGACTAAGCTTTGAGATCCCCGATTCTTATAGTTAACATCATGATATGGTTGACCAGTTAATACGCTTCAACAGTCGCAACGTCACTTCCCTCGTAATGACGCATGGTAACTGAGTAACTGGCTCTAAACTATCGGAACAATGGCGGACGCCCTTTTGAAATAGTTCTCCGACGAGCATAAAAGCGTATCCAGAGGGAAAAAAAAAAAAAACATTATAAATCTGATCATGTTTTGACCTTTACAAATTCTCATCACAAAATATATGAAAAGTTCTAGCCAGCATGAAGAATAAAAAAAGTACCGATCTTCTTTGTTTAGAACCACGATGGCCGCCGTTGCTGGGCGACGTGACATCAGACTATTTAATACAATTGACGTACTCTCTAAAAACTGGTACTTATAAATTTGGCCAGAAAACTCATCCTTCAGATATCAATCGATTTGAATGACCCTCACCTTGGCAAAAACTCACAAAGCATTGGACTTCGCGGAAGTCCCAGTTTGGGTCATTTAAATCGGTCAATATTTGAAGTTCGAGTTTTCTGGCCAAATTTTTAAATACGAGGTTTTTTTTTCAGACAACCTGCGGCAGTTAACGTGTTAAATTAATGACAATAATGTATACATAACGGTGACATCTGATTGTCTTATATTGATTATGCAGATAGTTGTGGTTGGTGAAACGAAACTATTCACCGTGTGTGTGCGTGTGTGTGTGTGTAGGTGTGTTTGATGTGTGTGTTATGTGTGTGTCTGTGTTTGTGTAGTGTGGAGGGGGTTTGGGGGAAGCAGGAATAAATATTTAGTGTGATGATCATGTTATGCGGATGAAATGTTAAATAGAAGAAGGAGGAGAAGAAGAAGAAGAAGAGGAGGAGGAGTAGGAGGAGGAACATTAATTATTCAGATTTTTATGTTGTAAAACCAAAAAAAATGAAAGAAAAATCTTTGTTTAGTTTTATGAAAAAATAATGTTGTTTTGTAAACAAAATTATGTTTTTAGGTTTGAGTTTTTAAAAAATCAATGTTAGTTTTGGGTATGTATGACATTTTGGAGGAAATACTGAAAAGGGCTGGTAAGGAGAGAGTCAAAATATTTAAAGTGTAGAGGTAATATAATGTGTTGTAAGTTCACTGTGTAGTCATTTCATATTAAGTAACTTATGATAATATTATGTGTGTATAAAATGGATGTGTGTGTGAGTATGTTTGTGTACGAATGTGTGTGTGTGTGTGTTTGTGTGTGTATGTGTGTATGTGTGTATGCGTGTGTATCTGAGTGGATGTCAGCGTGTTGGATAGAGAATGAAAGAGGACAACGACCTAACACACGGAGCAGGGTCGGAATCGCGAGATCTTCGGCCCAGTGACCGGACCGTGAACTCACAGTGGCCAGGATGGAAAGACGGGAGAAATGGATGGAACGAATCAGAGGAGATAAGAAGGGAGTGATTAATGATTAGAGTATGTTGCGACTTTCGGGTCCGTTTGGTAGGTTATAGATAGTATGCGCTTGGCCAACGAGCTCACAACATTGCCATCCGGAAGTATAACGGACTAATACACAAAACTGTGTGTAACCATGAACTTTTATAGTCGGGGTAAAATCAATCACAAATGCGGATGGCAAAATATAATAACAAAGGCTTGAGTGACGTCATCTTTGATCTATCTATAGAGAGAATGCCATTGGCCAAGGAGTTCACAACATTGCCATCCGGAAGTATAACGGACCAACACACAAACTCTGTGTAACCATGAAATTTCATAGTCTGGTTAATACAGTTTAGTGAGAACAACTCACAAACGCGGATGGCAAAAACAATAACAAAGGCCTGAGTGACGTCATCTGTATACTATCTATAGATAGTTCGAAGATCGTCACTCAGGTCTTTGTAATTGTTTTTTGCCATCCGCGTTTATGAGTAATGCTCACTGAACTGTATTAACCAGACTATAAAAGTTCATGGTTACACATAGTTTGTGTGTTGGTCCGTTATACTTCCGGATGGCAATGTTGTGAACTCCTTGGCCAAGAGCATTCTATCTATAGATAGTATGCGCTTGACAAAGAAGCTAGATAGTATGCCCTTGGCTAAGAAGCTCACAACATTGCCATCCTGAAGTATAACGGACCAAAACACAAAAATATGTGTAACCTTAACCGTTTATAGTTATGGTTAATACAGTTTAGTGAGAAATACTAATAAATGGGGGGGGGGGTGCTTTTTGAAAGGTGATGCTTTTCTAGAAAGGGGGGGGGGGAAGTGTTGACTTTGAAGGGTGTTCCATTTTGGGGATGGAGGCTGCTTTTGAGAGGGGTGTTGCTGGTTGTGGGGGTGAGCAGTGTTGCTTTTTTGGGGAGTGGCTTGTAATTGTAAGGGGGGGGGGGGGGGGGGCTTTCTTGAATAGTTACTTTTTTTTTTCGTGATCATTTATTTTCGATCCACGTGGTAATTGGATTCAGTAGTCTGACGTCACGCCGCCCGGCAACGGCGGCCATCTTGGTTCTAAACAAAGAAAATCATTACTTTTTATTCTTCAAGCTGGCTAGAATTTTTCATATGTCTTGTGACCAGAATGTGTAAAAGTCAAAACATGATCACATTTATGGGTTTTATTTCCCTCTGGAAACGCTTTTATGCTCGCCGGATAAATATTTCATACTGCGTCCGCCATTGTTCCGATAGTTTAGAGCCAGTGTTGCTAAGTTACCATGCGTCATTAGGAAGGAAGTGACGTTATGACTATTGAATCCTATTGACCACACCTAATACCTGTCCCTTAACTTGATTAAACATCAACACATCTCGCCATCCGTCTCGCCTTTCCACCAATTTCATATTTATTATAGCATATAAATTAGTTTTACCACTTGGTCCACTTAACGGCAAACAAATCACTGTTGAGTTGTAGGTCTATCGATTGGCGTTAATAAAGAACCGTCTAGACCGTGAAATCGAAGTAATTATAAATTATAATTAAGGGAGGGGGGGGGGAGGGGGGGGGGGGGGGATCGTGGGTTAGCGGTACAGTCTTTGCTTCGTACCCGGAAGGTTCCTAGTTCGATCACCCGCCGCTGCTGCCGCTGTGTGGCCTTGAGCAAGTCACCTCGCCTTAGCTCAATTTGGGGCGCTGCATTGCGGCCGATGCCTGGGTTATTCCAGTCTTCCTTTGGAATAGACCCTAAAGCAACATTTCTCCTATGGGATGAATAAATGGATTTTTTTTTAAATATCGTGAATAACGACTTCCATAATATTAATATAATATGCCATTGAAGAAAAACATTTATTATATGTCTATTATGTTAAGATTTTTCTCCTTGTCTGGACCCCGAGTCTTTTCCTCACATTTTCTCACCTAACTCAACTGTAAAGCTCTTTGAGCATGTTTAAAATTGAGCTTTTATATAGCGCAATATACACTAAACGTGCTCGAAGGTGTGCGTAAATTTCAGGCAATAGGGCGGGCACCAAATGACGATTCCGAAGGTCAAGTTATTGACCGATCATTGTGCCCAAGAAAACTTTCTAAATAATCATTCGAGTCAAAGGGTTATAGAATTGCCCTTAATTTAAAAACAGGTTTGCAAGTAACTCGTATGTCAATCTGTAAAAATAATTTTATAATTTTTTGATTTGCAAGTAAGTCTGTGCTCCTGGGCAAAATATTTAACGTGGACTATACGGAATAATTTAATAATTTTTATCCCCCAACCCTATTTTCAAAATAATATACGATGTACACACACACACACACCACACACACACACACACACACATATATACATACACACACTGATACATTATATGTATTATTTAAAATACACACAGAGAGAGAGAGAGAGAGAGAGAGAGAGAGAGAGAGAGAGAGAGAGAGATGCCATTCAATGTACGTATGCCATTCAATGTGGCGGTATGGTGGGAAAAGGGGGGGGGGGAGTAATAAGAGAGATTATTAAGTGGTTGAAAAGGAAATTCTATTAGAGTAAAAAATGATTAAGAAAGAGAGAAGTGTGGTGCGAGTAGCCGACACCCAGCTAGCTACCGATCATGGAACACAACAATGAACATGTTAGTCTGATCAGATGACAGGACCTGTGGACTCGCAGCCGGCTGGCTGGCCGGTTGGTTAGCCGGTTCCATAGTTCCCACTTAGTATCGACCATTTCCGGGTCAGGGTCGAACGTTGACCTTTGGTGTGTTATTAAAACTCGTTGCTGGCAAGCAACCCCTCAGCCCACAATAACGCTAGTGGCTCTTTCATAGTTTGACAAAACGATTTTTTTGGTTTTTATTCAATACGCGTACTTATTTTCAGGTCTGATAACCCAAATTGTTGTGGGCTCACTAATGTAATGGAAACAGTCTAAAACCAACTCAAAATATTATTATTATCCACTACGACAATATTAAATAAAGCCAAAAATTGCGTCCGGTCATCAGACCTGCAAAATAACAAGTGAACGTCAGGCGGGTTATCCTAATGGGTCGTGGTTGAAGTCAGAGATTTCTGGCTAAAATGGGGGAAAAAACTGTTATGACGGTGTAGCCAAAGTTCCCAACAAGTCCTAGCCTGGGCTACCAGATGGCAGATGTCAAAAATTGGCTACAAAGAATTGTATTTCCATTATTAATTAGTTTTGTTTCGCTTTTTAATTTAAAAAGAAAGAAAACAATTATTTTTTTCCTTAGCCTGGTCGGGGCTTTTTTTTATTATTAATCAAAGCAAGTGGGAGGTTTTCTAAGGGAGTCAGAATGTAATTAGGGTTTGGCCACGCGAGATTCTATTTGGCCAATTTTGAAGTCGAAATTGGCCACAAGGAACTCGGACCATCTGGCAAACCATAGAGTCCTGCTACTCGACGGATTCTTTTCATTGAAGCATGGGGTTATATCACCTGATGCTCCTGTCTGTTGAAGCTGAGTAGCCTGTAAGCGGCTACGTTTTCCGGAATGTCCCCCGTTTGAATCCCGTTCTAAAACGGCTCATCGTTGAATCCTTGGAAAAGGCTCTTTACTCACATTCTCTCACCGAATTCAGGTGTAAAATGAGTACCTGGCCGTTAACGGCGTTGGCTCTGTCGAAAAACAGGGTAGTATCGCTTATTAGCCGCCATGCCTCGTCCTCCATGTTAAATGTTGCTGTTGACCACGGAGGGGTCCCATTTTGTAAAGAGCTTTGAGCGCGTTTAGTGGATATTGCATTATATATATTATTTGAATAGTAGTAGTAGTAGTAGTAGTAGTAGTAGTAATAGTAGTAGTAGTAGTAGTAGTAGTAGTAGTAGTAGTAGTAGTAGTAGCAGTAGTAGTAGTAGTTAGTAGCGTGTGGCTACACCTCCAAATTCATTTCGTCAACCCAGCTTCGGAAGTCTGCCTCCGCCCTAAGAACTGTTTCATATCCACCTGCGAGTTTAGTAACTGGACAGTGGAGGACGATGTGATCGCTGGTCTCTGGAGCTGCCTGACATTTCCAGCAGGCATCGCTGTTCCCAAGTTTCTATCTGCACATAATATTTGATGCAGTTCTATCATGTCCTGTTAAGAGGCGATTTGAGGAAACCCAGTATTACCTGGCATTTTGGAATGCAGGCATTGTTTTGGCGGGATCTTTTATGGTGTTTGCTCCACTTGATATTTCCCTGTTCCACAGTGACGTTTGAATAAGCTAACTTGCCCATCCCTGCCATCAACAATTCGTGCGCTGAAATTGTGTCAAATTATGTAGCCACAACGTATTGCTTTTGAAAATAAAATAAAAATTTCTTGGTTCCACAATACATAGGGGTCCCAATAGCTCAGGTGGTAGTTGGGAGAGCCAAATTGGCAACCCAGATTCCAAAAATGCCAATACTATTTTTAAAAAATAAATAATAAATAATAATTAGTCACTCAATGTAAGAACATTCCGTAGACTAATCATGGCCAAAGCTGGGCAGGTTAACCACAGGTCTGCCGTATCTACTCTGGAAAAAAAACACCCATATCTAGAAATTTAGCCAGAAAACTCGTCCTTCAAATACCGATCAATATTTAGGTAGGTCTACCGGCTTTTCTCTTTATTCTTAGTAAAAGAAAATTTCCGTGCCCGACGTCTTTATCCGGAAGACGGCAGAAGACGGCAGTGCCGAGTCGTTGGAGTCAGTATCCGGTGTGGGTTAGCCCTTGCCCTAACCTATCGACCACCACTAATTTATGGTAAATTATATTTTCCCACTCCCACCTCCCACAATGAGTTTACATAACCCGGCGTCGATGATGCAATCCTAAGCAAAGCACGGTAACCCAGTTCTATTGATATTATTGGATGACCTCCCTTTGGTCCGGGGTGCAGGTGTCATGTGTTGTTTGTGAGGGTTGAATTGTATTCTCTAAAGCTTATTTTTGTGACCAACTAGTATTAATTAAGTATTGGTGATTTAGTATGTGACAATCAGTGGCGGTTCTAGCCTATTTATAGTGGTGGGGCAAAGATGATTCGGTCATATATATATATATATATATATATATATATATATATATATATTATATATATATATATATATATATATATATATATATATATATATTATTGTTTTTTTTTTTTTTGTTTTGTTTTTTTTTTTGTTCACCTTAAAAAAAAAAATTTCAACCACAAATAATCACATTCACAATGAAATGACAATACCAGTAGATTTTAATTATACAAAACGTAATCAAAAATGAATCACGAAAGAGAATACAACAAAAAAATAAAGCGAAGAGACATAATGCGACAACACCTTGACAATACAAGTCCATTTCGTTCACTCGAAAAATTTAA